>NC_031972.2:6836583-7136583 GCF_001858045.2 Oreochromis niloticus
ACATGGTGCATTCCTAAAGTTTAATGCCAGTTCAACCGCCATACACTTAAATTGCACTCCCTGACGACAGCAGCCTCATTCAGAAGAACACCAAACTGCCCACATCTTAAACTCAGGTCTTACTCCCAGCACACGACTTTAAAGGCACATGAAGTTGTACCATACTCTGAACACACATCATTCTGCTCAGAAGTACTCGAAGATCAGTAAGTATTACCAAAACTCACCTCTAAATGGAGGGGAAATGTAAAATACTGTTCCAGAACTTCCTCAAAAGTGACAGTTTATAAGTCAGGATATGCATTTTTAACTACACCGATGATGGCATACTTAAATAAATAACTAAATAAACGTCTAAAGGGAAGTTTACCAATAAAAATCCCCGACTTTACCAAAAAAAAAAAAAAAAAAGTGAGCCAGTACTGACAGGAAACTACTCTTCTGCTTATTCCCCTCCGTGGAGATTATTGATTCGATATTGGAATAAAGACAAGTTGTCTTTATTCCATGAAGCTGAAACTGCCTTGGAAGCATCAGTTGAGCGTGTGTCTGGCACTTTAAAGACCTAATAACTAAGCGGAGTATGAACGCATGAGAAAAAGATGTGGAATAAAAGGGCAACGGATATCCCTCTGAACCAATCGCAGGAGGAGCCTCGATTAAAGACAGCTCTCGCACCCAATCAGAGCAGACCGTTCTCTGTGGTGGGTTTGTCTTGTTACCAGAGTTGGGATAATGTTATATACAGCTGTTTTTCTCGCTTCCAAGATTCATGGCAGAATGAGAGGAACCTAGAAGTAAAATGTGCACCAAATTCCTTCATGGCTTCTTTAAAAAACGTCTCCAGAGTCGTCAGTGAGATTTCTTTTTAATCCACAACTGCTTTTGATGAGGTAATGTCTAAGAAATGTTCTCGTGTTATTTACACTGGTAACCAGCAGTAGCTTCGGGATCTACTAGTTGTGTTTAGAAACTTCAAATCCGGTACAGTCTTTGGCTGGTGCCCGCGGCTCCTCGTACAAGTTGTGGGAAGCCATGAGGACGGTAGAGCAACTCTACAGGAAGGGCTCGTTGTTGTGCCTTTTGGTTTGGCGGCTCGGATCAAAAAGTCTCGGTGTGCTTGAGGGTATCCTTGAATGGGGCGGTGTGTTTTGATCTCGCCTGCCTTTGTGCAACAACTGTTTCAGAGCCGTCAGGGGGTCCGCGGTCCGACCGGCGGAGGGGGACACGGCGGAGGGACTCTTGGCTGCCGTGCTCCGTGGTGAACACAGACCAGTCCACTTTGGCTGCATGTGAGACGACTTTGGGGAGATTCTGGTTCGGGAGGGCCTGCTGAGGTGTCGTCTCTGCTCCGACAACAAAGGAAACGACTGTTGCTTGTTTAATGTCACTCCTGCGGCCGCTCTCAAACAAACACCGAGAGCGTTGAAGTGGCAAACAGCCGCTTAAGCCCAAGTTGGTAAATTAGGACTGAGTTTGCCAACGACGCCTGCGCAATTTGTGCGCACACCCGAGCGCGCGTGCGCTCCCATCAAGTCGTTTTTAATCAGTTTAAAGTGATTCTGTAGTTACTGTACCGGTCCACATACAGTGTGAGTGCGTGTGTGAGGATGGTGGAGAGCCAGAGCTGTGTTCACAGAGAGGGGGTGTACCGCTGGTTCTCCTCCCTCACCTCAGCCCAGAGGGCAGAGTTCCTGTGCGGCCTGCTGGACCTCTGCATCCCCATCGAGCTCCGTTTCCTCGGCTCGTGCTTGGAGGACTTGGCCCGCAAGGACTACCACTCTCTGCGGGATGCGGAGATCAAAGCCAACAACCCCGCCGACCTGTCGGGCCTTACCAACATCACAGATGAGGTGGTGCGCAGCAAGCTGCTGGTGTCCCTCGCCCTGCTCGGTTCGGACAACCGGGAGGCTGCGGGGGTCCTGTACCGGACCCTGACCCACATAGACACGGTGATCAATAACTACGGCCTGGCGCTGAACGACGGGAGGACAGAGGAGCAGTTTCTGCTGCTGTTCACCATGGCATCCAACCACCCCGCCTTCAGCTTCCACCAGAAGCAGGTGCTGAGGCAGCAGCTCAGCCAGATCCAGGACATCCTGCAGGTGAGAAAGTGCACCTATAACTCCTTCAGAGGGAGAAAATTAGTTGGGGGTGGGGGGATTCACACTTTATTTGTTCACAAGACCCATATTTATTGGTAGACGTGTCAGAGGAAGTTCTGGATTGATTGGCAGATGGTGCATTAAAACAACACAGAGTGTGAGATGAAATCGTGTGCCAACTTTTTTGGCAGACTGAGAATTGGATCAAGAAACGTTGGCAAAACATGCTGGGATCTAACTTCTGGAGGGGAAATACACATTTATCAGACAGGAAATGAGGCTATTTCACTTTAATTCTCCCACTTAGATGCTGACACAGCTGTTCAGGAGGTTCAGTTTATGTATCAGATGGAAAAAGCCTGCACAGAGGAAGAAACTTTCAGTGTGATTTTTCTGTGGTTACTCAAAAAGAGGAAGTGAAAGGCACTTCAGAAAACAGTACCAAGTTTGAATGACATAAACCAAATACATAACGAGTGAAAGTCCAGTTGAAGGATTTACTGAGATCCTGTGATTATCCACTGAAAAAATAGTTAAACAAGATGAAAATACAATTTCAGATCACCTCCGCTTCACCATCCAGGGTTATTACTGGTGCGTGGCCAGAGGTGAGGGTTTCTCTTCTGGTCAGAAAAGAAAGTGTGATTACAGCAGGTGAAACATCAGCTGGTTACAGGTGTGCAGCACATTCATGTTCCCTATACAGCAAATTACAGGTGAGACACTGGAAATGACAGGCTGCCTGTGCTGCCTTGGTCTGTGCTGTTCAGTAGTGAACAAGGTAAATTACGTGGTTGTAGGTGAAAGCAACAAGCGGTGGGTTATCAGTGCTGAAGAGATTAAAGAGGGGCTACTTGGCCTTAATTTCAAGCTCAGTATTTTCTTTTTTTTTTTTTACTTTGCTTCATTTAAAATTGAAGATAATCTGTAATTATCTGAAATGAGCTATTTTAAATCTCTTTAAGCTAGCTCTGCTGGGATTGGCTGTCCCTTGCAAACTGAAGGTTTGAGAAGGAGGAATTAGTTTGTTGTTATTAGTGATAACAATGTTATTCTCACAGAAAAATCTCACCGTTAAACATCTCCCAGAAAAACTCTTATATGTGACTAAAGTTAAATTAAATTACTTCCATTATGATGGAAAATCTCCTACAAATAAGCAGCTGGGTAGTTCCACATTTCTTTTTTATGTCCCGTGTAGACCAGAGATGAATAGATAAATGGATCACGCTGTCACTCAGCATGTTGCAGGTAGTCATATTTGTGCTCTTCACCCTCGTACTGAATGCGTTTGTTGTTCCAGGCAAGCAGTGGTGGAGGAGGAGGAGGAGAAGCTCAAGCTGCAGGGCCCAGCGGTGAACGAGCTGCCATCTGTTACGCTCAGCCGCATCACCACTATCACCGTCAGTCGGTGTCCCTGCCTCTGTCCCCCCTGTCTCCCACTGCCTGCTCCCTGCCTGACGCCAGCGCTGCCTACCTGCCTCTGTCTGCCTGCCAAGCCTGCCTCACACACTGCACCTGCTGGCACAAGGTAGGAATAGTTTAACACTACACCAAGCTTCAGTTCAAGCAGAAAATTTAGTGATTTGAGTTTGTTTTTTTTTGGTTAGGGGGGTTTTGCCTCCAAACGTGAACCCATCCTTGTAAATACCTACTTAACTATAACTTTCCATCCATCCATTCACTTCCGGGTGGGGGATTTACACCCTGGACAGGTCGCCAGCCTGTTGCAGGGCTAACTAATTAATGATAAATGTTCTTTTTATAAGCACAATATCAATTAGATTTATATCAACTTGTTAAAGTTTAAACATTCAGCAAATATTTATGTAATTAAAGCCTCAAAATCTTCAGTAATTGGAAATAAATATAACAGTCTTATTAAATACAGCTTCAGGGTTCATCACAGGAATGTTATTATTTTGATGCTCAAGGCATAAAATATATCTTTCGTGTTGAGACCAGTCGAGCTAATCCCAGCTTGTTTTCTTTGGCTTGATGTGCCGGGCTGTACACATCAACCCTCATGCACACTGTGAGCTGAACAAAGAGGCTGAAAGCTGTGAAAGAACACGTGACAATATACAGTTTCTTAATATTTTGCTAGAAAAATGGCAAATAGGTAAAGTGAAATATGTCAAAAGCAGAGTTTGTATAATTTTAACAGGTTTTTTGATATGACCACATTTATTCTTTAACACAGACTGAAGTTGGCTGCCTTTATGTTGAATTCTCGATTGCGATGATCCCACACTGCTTCAGTAATGTTGTAGCCCGGGCTCTGGGGAGGCCAGTCTGACTGATAGTGTTCCGTTGTGTGTTTTTTTTGTTGCCAGTCAGATGCTTTCCACATGGTATTGCATGGTGGATCAAAATCTGACTGTGCTCTTCTGTGTTCAGAATACTTAGATAGATACTGACAAAGATATGAGCCAAGAAATTTCACATTTGGATTCATCACTCCGTCAGACCTATTGCCACTGATTTTCAGCCCAGTTCTTGAGTAATCTGGGATACCTCAGCCTTCAAACTGGTTGCAGCAGATGGTCGCCACTCCTTGAGCCTAGTTTTGATTAGGGGTGGGGGAAAAAATCGATACTGTGTAGTATCGTGATATTTTGTTTGCTAACAATGTATCGATACAGGGACAGCAGAAATCGATATTTTGTTACAAAAGAAGTTTTTGTGGACTGGAACATGCTCTGACTTCAGAGCATGTTGATCAGCTCCTTTTTCTGAGCAAGAATCCTGACATTCCTTCACTGTCCAAATGTGTTTAACTTTTTTTATGGCAGCAATAAACATGAGTTTGCTTATTTTAATTTAAGACATGTTTTATTTTAATTAAGTTTAAAACTTTTTTATTTAATGTAAAATAATATTTTATTTTAATTTACTTTCAAATTCTTCAGTTGCTGAAGGGGCTGCATAGTTTTCACAAATTGCATAGTTCAGAATAGCTATAATTGTACCAGATGGTTGCATTCAGTTAAGTTGGACTAGACTGTAATACAAACCGTTCAGTTTGTCAACAATAAAACTGACTGAAATGAGAGAAAGACTGAGTGTGAGACTTTGTTATTAGATAAAATGAATATTGATGAAGTTTACCTTTATGTACAGAATCTGAATATCGCAAAATATTTTTAAAAATTGCAATAATATCGTATTGTGCGTTAAGTATTGTGATAGTATCGTATCGTGGGATGTATGGTGATTCCCACCTCTAGTTTTGATGGAGGCTTTTTCCTGTTAAAAAGGAGTTTTTCCTTCCCACTGTCACCAAAGCACTTGCTCATAGTGGGTCATTGGATTATTGGGGTTTTTTGTCTTCTCTGTGTTATTGTAGGGTCTTTAGCTTGCAATACACAGCATGTTGAGGGAACTGTTGTTGTGATTTGGCACTATATGTATTGAATTGAAGAATGGCTTTCTCACAGCCACCCTCCACTGAGAACATTTCTGATCTGCTTTGGCGAACATCTGAAAGGCCAGATGCATCTCTTAGGTCTCGTGTGAGGTCTTTGCTGGATTTCATTTCAGTTTTTTAAGGACATGACTTTCAGATACTGTTCGTCTGCTGTAGACGGCTTATTAGGCCTGCTACTTATTTTGTCCTCCACCTGTCCAGGTTGCTCAGATTTTCTGAGGACACATAGTACACCATGCTGTGACATGTCATGTTTTCCACTAATAGCTTTCACCTTGTTTGGCATTTTTCATTGAGTCAACTAAATAAATGGGAACAAATCATGTGAAAGCCTGGAGAAATACTGTTCAAGATCACTTTAAAACGTGACAAGACCGTCTAGCTCCTTGGAAGCAAAATATAAAGAGATGAGGGGTGGCTTGAGACTTTTGCACAGTAATTTAAGGAAATCAAACACATGTGTTATCAATTTTCATGTCAGTCATATTCTAGTTTTCAAGTCAGCAGGACAAGGAGTTTGAACCGTCAACCCTTTATTTTGAGGATGGACCAAACCCCGAACCCGTGACAAATGATTAGAAATTTGAAAAGTGCACTTTGTGTAAAACAAACACTATCTCTTAAGAACACTCATAAGGCCATAAATATTGTATATTGGTGCTAAAATGATTACAAGCATGTGGTCTTTCAGCTTGGATGTGTTGCAATGAAAGGTGGAGTCTGTTGGAGGAGATTTCCCAAAGTGGTTCATTAACCAGCTGATACAGTAACAACTGAGATCGTGTTGCAGAGATTTGAGGGATTATTTCGAAATGAATCATAAATGTGTAGTTTGGGGTACTTTGTTTCTTTCACACACACACACACACACACACACACGTACACACATACACAGTATACGCTCTCTCAGAAGCAGGCAGACACACTGTTTTAAACATGTGTGAGCACTGAAGGGAAAGTACCCAGCTCAGAGAGGAGCGTTTGTATTTAGTGTTTTGTTGCCCTTGGCTCTTGCTTAGTGCAGGTCAGCACATTTCTCTATGCTGAAATCAACCCTCTGTGGTGTGTGTGTGTTTCTCCAGTGAATCCCCAGGAAGTTATAAATGCTCTCTCCCTCTCTCTCTCTCTCCCTCCCTTTTTCTGTTTCTCTCTCTGTCTGTCTTTCCTTTTCTTGGCGCTCTGAAGGGAATGACAGGGTTTTACGTGCATTATCTACATTATAGCAACTTTTCAGCTAAGCCTGCTGCTGCCTTGTATGGATCGCCACATGTGACACAATAGCTGAAAGCAGGGTTTATGCTAGCCACGATGCTAGGAGAAGGAAAACACGTAACCACTACCAAAATTCCACATAATCAGTGGTATGGGAAAATGCACAAAACCTTAAGTTAAAGCTCTGATCTGCACTAATATGAGTTTTTATTAAGAATGTATTAATATGTAATTGTATGTATGTATGTATGTCTCTAATATACTTTGGTAACTCTTAAAAACACCCCCCCCCCCCAAAAAAAACCCAAAAAACAATACTGCCTGTTAATACAGCTGCTGTACACTCATAATTAATATAACAAATCTATTAAAGCCATATCTGTACTTTCAGTTTTACAACTGCACAGCATAAGACTGCCGTTCTCTATCTTTATATCAATATTAAACATAGAGTTAATGTGTTGTGAGTTCCACCTGGTGGGCGGTTTATTGATTGTTGCAGGTTATTGCTGCATAGGCTATGCTGTGCACAGATTTAATAAAAACTGCACTGTGTCTGCTGAGCTTTTGAAGCGAAGCCTGCCAGCATGGTCTTGGGGCTTTTGTTGTCACATGACCATTAGCCATGTGACGTTAACTTGTCGACCATTTATGTGCACCATAATGTAGGGTTCAAGTGGTTAAGGGCCAGTAACAAAGGGCTAGAGACCGGCTGGCAACCGCTGGTTGCTATTGAAAAATGTGCGTTTTTCTGCAGACTGCACGGAAGATGCAGACACTTACAAACTACTCTCTAAATTGTGGTGAAACCGAAATGTGCGACACATATAAAGATGGAGATTGTTCGCCTGTAAAGTAAAAGTTGTGCCTTTTGAAGGCGTCCCGTTTTCAGTTTACATCACAAGTTTTCAATTACTACTGCTCTGCTAGCAAACTAGCTAGTGCTAGTGGGTGTAATCCATTCAAACTGCAGGCAAATCGTGGCGGTCTGCTAGCAACCAAAGCAAGCACAAGGAAGCTTTTGGTGCAGCACCTTTATTCCAACCAATTTCACTTGGTGACAGTCGGCAACCCTCAGCAACTAGTTGCCAATCAATTGGGGAAACCACATTTTATCCTAGCAGCTAGTAGGTTGTACGTCCAATATCACGGACCACTTTGTACCACCTTTGTCCCAGGAGGAGAGAATGGTTTCATGCGATACTTCTGGCTGTAACTGATGCACCAAACTGAGAATTTCTCATTCTGAGTAGAACATATGTAGCAGTCTCTAGAAGAACGTCCACTGTTAAATCCCTGTTTACACACAGCAATTTCATTGACTTGAATGTGAAAAGGGTCAAAAACTGCAGAGAAATATTACCCGTCCGTGCAGCTCAACTCAAGTGTTTTATAACCTTTTTGCACATTGTTTTGATTGTGTGTTCCAAAACACAAATTGTTTTCACTGATTCTTTTAGCTCTCATCAACTTTACTTCCAGAGGCAGAATTATTTGAAATAAAAAAGATATTTTAAACCAATGCATGCTACAGTTCTTTGGTGTGCTCGACATCAAACTTCGAATAGATAATTAACCACTAGCTGGTGAACCTGAAAGTCCAAACCATGATTATTTATTTATTTATTGTTACACTGCATAGATTTCATCCTTGTAGTTTTGGTTCAAAGAGCTTATGTGAGCACACTGAAGAACTTTACATGACCTACCTCTGCTGCCATGGCTCATTTCTTTTCTTTTAGTGCTGATGACAGCCCCTTTTTCTTCTTCCTGTCATTGGTCCAAAATTCCACACCATCCAAGAGTGTTTTGACACTGGAAACAAACTAAACCCTGGTTCAGTTTGATCCAGCTCTTTGTCAGTCTCAGGTTTGGCTGTTTGGTGCCTGATGGTCTGTGGTAAGTTTCACACCTATAATTTTCAGTTCTTGCCAAAGAATTCCACACTAAGTGAGTTAGGTGTGAAAGGGTCCAAAGTGCAGCACTTATTATCTACAGAGAATTAAGCTAACATGACATGACTCTAAATAATGTTTTGCTATGCCGGATTGTTTGCAATCATCAGGTAACTAACTTGTCACTCTTTTGTTTACAACTTGGTCTACTGCCCCCAAGTGGCCAAAAATGAATGAGGCTTTAAAAACAAGATTGAAATTAAATGAATGTTTGTTGGGAAATTCACAGAATGCACAGAAAAACTGTTATTAGTGAGATTAACAGCATTTCTGCTTTCCTCAACTACACATAGGACAGACCTTAGTGCCACTCCAGTATTTTCCTCCTCCAGGATTTAAAGCCAACTTTCATGATCTCGTTTTAACACAAAGCAGCTGGATTCTGAGCAACTCCGGGGAGGGGGCAGTGGTCGGGAATTTGATTTTCTCCAGCAGGATCCAGCAATTGCTCATTGGTATAAACAGCAAATGCAGTATGTTGCCCACATCTGGTGGTCCTGTACAGACCTGAATAATTGCCTCATTATATGAGAGCTTTATACGTCTATAAAAACAAAGCTAGTGTCAGAATTAACAACAGAGTCGAGCTGGTTTATGAATGCGGGGGGAGGAGGGCCTGCTGTCAGCTCCCAGTCTGAGTTTTACAGTTTTCAGGAGGTTTTTTTTGTGCTACTTGCAGCTTTTTTGAATTATCTGGAAGGTCTCTTTCCACACTCCTTGTTTTTCTGTTTCCCTCCCTCATAATCTTGCTGATTCTTGTTGTTCTCGTGAGTGCTGCTTTTGCTTCTTGTACCTCCAGTCTGAGTTTCCGTCCCCTCACTTGCAGTCTGCAGATGGAGCAGAAGTTGGCTGAGTAGCATGCGGATGTGGCAGTAGCACACTTAATTGTTTTCAGATCTACCGCCTGTTTGATTTTAGGCTATAGTACGTTTTGGCTTTTCCCTTTGAAGAATCATCAGAGCATATCAGCTGAAGTCTCTTAACACTAATCTTTTTGTGTTTCATTTTATGACTCAGCATTATAAGGGGAATTTCTGAGGAACCGGGCGACATAACAGCAGTTAAAGAGCTGATGCTTCCCACTGTTTTTTTTTCACATTACTGTACTTAAAATGAACTTCTCATGCTAATTTCCAGTTTCACATTTTTATTCTGGGATTCTATCAGGGTAGCTTTGCATGATTCACAGTTCAAAGTAATCCTTATTTACCTCATACTGGAACCTCAGTTCATCCTCCGTGTGAAACCAGAACACACCCTCCCTCTGATTAGTTTGAACAGGATGTGGGTAGGGCCCGAGATGACCATGTTATGGATAGCCCATCGAACCGACATCATGCAGATCCAACTCTAGTTTTGGGAACTCAGAGGCCTGAACAGTGATTACTGGTTGCCTGTAGTTTATCATGTTTGTCTGCAAATATTCGCTGACTACTAGTCGTGCAATAATAAATCTGCAGCCAACATGTTTCATAAGGGACAGCTTTTAATTTGAAGGCGAAACGTCTTCATATCCAGTTTCACTGCAGCTTGCAGAGTAGCTGGACGGTGTTTGTGGACACATCTGTCACTCCTAATCAAAATGCAACTGCAGCAATATGCTAGTGACCATGGTTTGTGTCTGCAAAACCTCAATATGACATTTCACAGGGAAGTTTTTTATTTAATTCTATACCAATGTTTCTCTGAATCAGTCCATTAGCCATTAGCATTAGCTGCAGCCTGTAGTAAACTAGGTAAACGCTCTATGAAAGTATAGAACGATCACTGGGGCCATTTTTCTTTTGAGTACTTATCCTTTTAGTGCATTAATACATTTCCTGGTCATACTTAAGAAAAAAAACCCCTGTATTTGTAACATTATTTACCAAATAGGACTTGACCTTAATAAGGGCTACAGTGTTATCCCATTAAATGAATTTGGATGGTTCTCAGGGCATTTTTATTGAATTAAATTGGTTAAGTGAAAAGTCCCATGGGTGTTTGATCATCCCGTCAATTCAGACTTGAAAATACTCCTCCTTGGCCTTAAGTGCAGGACCTTAAAATAAAGGCGAATGTGAGGGTGTTAACTGGTTTGTTATTACACAATAACTTATTTTACTGGCAAGAACGACTTAACAACAGCCTCACATCTGGTGATTGAACTTCTGTGACTCAGTTATCTTCGGCAGCTGTGAGTTCCCTGCTTTGTGTACACAAAAGAATAACGTAGTTCTCCAACTAAACACGTAAACAGTGCATTATCCTGACAGACTGCAGAGCTGGTTTTGGGTTGGGGTAATATTTCATAACCGCGAGGATTCACAAACTGTGTTGTTTGTGTTCGAGGCTGACAGTTTGTGGCGCAGGAATGGCGCATGTTAAAGTTCTGCTTTCACCAAAGCATGCGTTAACGTCACCTTATAAACAGCAGACTTGGTGAGGATCTGTTGTAATCATAGAAATGTTTTTCCTCTCTTTTTCCATAAACCTGTCCTTTTCCATTTATAGGCAACCTCCAAAGCTAAGCTGTAAACGCATCATTAATTTGTTATCACTTTATAACATTTTTACGGCTAGCTTTTTTGCTGAAATTCACCTGTTTTCAAGTCCAGCAGATGACATTAGCATGAACATCAAAGGCCATGTGAAAAAGGCATGTCTAATATTTATTCTGTTTATGGGGGTTGCGTTGGTGTTAACCAAGTGCAGCGACTTGTGTTGAAGAAAATGACCAACATGGAAATGCTAAAACTGCTGTTCTCATAAACACTCATAATTTAGCCTCAGTTCCCTGTGAGGGAGCCTTAAAGCTGCTCGTAATTAGCGTCGCACAGGTTTCATCTTGTTCAGCTTTGGTTATGCTAAGACACACTGTTCAAACTTTGTCTGCTAAGTTTTGCTAGTAACTATTGTGTTTTAAGCCCGTTTTTCTTTTTCTTCAGTAGCCTAAAATAGCACCCCCTCCCCCTTGATAGCAAAGGTAGCTAGCCAATGCTACCATTAGCTAATAACCCTCCAAGTCTATGGTCTCTCCAGATATTGTCACCTTAGACTTGAAAAGCAAATATGGTGATGGGCACAGACTAAACTCAAGGCTTGTAGTACACAAACAAGTGGCATCGGCCATTATTTATATACAGTCTTAATATATCTGAAGCAGCTCCAGAGACAAATGTTACACTCTTTAAACTTCTTTGTCCTCCCTGCTATTTGTTGGCAGATTCTTTGCTGAAAATGGCTTCCTGTCATCCCTGTAAACTACTTCAGAATACCTTAGAGTTGGGTATTAAGTCTCTTAGGCTTTCCCACTTAAGACAAGCCCTTTGATGTCAGACACAATCACTTCATCTGTTGTTCATGAAGTATTTATCGTTGTTGATTAGAGTGGCTTTAAAGAGTCTTAACTTAGTTGACAGTCTTGGCTTTCGTTGTGGACTTTGTTCTGAGGCATTGAGGACATAAAAGTAACTAAACATAACTGAAATGACTTCTACCTGAAAAACTGTTTTCATAATAACTTAATAATCCATATGTGACCAACATGCAACAGTTTGCATGTTGCGAAGTAGCTTAGAAAGCTTTGTTTGGGCGTCTCGTCATATCCTCCAGAGCAAAATTCCAATTTCAGTCGCAGCAGCAGCTCAGCCAGCAGCTCCAGTTTAAGTAGATGTTTGGATGTCAGCTCTTCCTCCCTACTACTGCCCCTCGAGGGCATTGCTATAAATAAGAGCTCCCTCTCATTCGACTGGCCTTGTTAAATATTGGTTTGCTTGGCGCTGCCAGATCTTTCTCCTCACTTGGTTTTAGCACCGTGCCAGCCGCTGGAGAGAGAGCATCGCTCAGAGTTGGTTCGCGCGGTGACAGCACAGAGTTTTAAGCGTTGCATTCATCTCGATGCTCGTCGAACGTTGTGTGTTTTGTGAGCCTGTGAAGGCGACAGCTCGAGGGAGGGGAAGTTGTGAGGAAGCTGATTCACTGTTTGCTTTTTCAAACTTCTAATTTGTCAGTTGAACTCTGTTTTATTTCGCTGTGTATCATCTGAAAGGAAATATAAAGAAAAAAAGCTACGAGCGTCATTAAATAAGACTGAAAATGTGTGGGCTGAAGAGTCATTTGACTGTGAGTCATGTACTTTCTTTGGTAGTAAATTATTGTCGTGCTTCAGTGTGGTTACAAACCCTGGCTAAAGCTGAGGAGTAAATATTTACCCGAACTGTAACTGCTTCCCTCTGATCTTCGCTCTGTGGTCGTGACCTCTCACCCCTGCCCCTCCAGAGCCAGACCAGAGAGACCGGCACAGTGTTAGGAGCTGCTTTGGGACAAGGAGACCAAACAGTCAGCCAGGACCTGACTTCTCCCCACCAAGAACTCCGTCCTCCACCACCACCACCTCCTCCTCCCCTCCTCCACCACCTCCTCTACCGCCCCCTCATCTGCCTTCTTCTCCACCTGCTGGGCAAAGTCAAGATGCGGCAACTAAGAGCCAGCAGGGGAATGCTGGAAAAGGTGAGCCGGCATTAATAAAAAGTTGTGTTTTACATTTCTAAATTGTCCCATTTCTGACCCACTGCATGGATTTAAGAATATGTATGAATATATTGCCCCCCACCCCCCACCCCCCCCAACATCTGTCTGTGCATCGGAAGCGTATGTGTCATACTATACTACTATACACCCAGTTAGACCCAGCAAAACAAGACGTGACATGCTGGCACATCAGAACACCTCGACTCTACTGAAAGAATGCTGCCCTAAGGCTCAGGTGTGTGTAAGCCACAGTGCAGATGCACCTGGTTTCAGGCTCGGGTGGGGGGGGTGCTGTCAGGGTACTATTACCAAACGGGTAGAAAAAAATAACATTTATATTGTGGTAAAACCCAGCGATATATCCTTCTTGCACATCCTCTTCCACAAATATGTTTATAAAGATACAACACACTTCTTGCTGTGAGGAAATGATTATAATGATGCTCCATGAACTCCACATCACATCCAGCTGTTTGGAAACACTGCAAGAAGCTGCTGTAGAAATAATTTCACTATTTTCTGTTTTTTGCTGACTGGTTTTATGCTGTACAGACTGCATATGTTAACTGTTTTAAGCAGCTATGAGGAGAGCAAAGCAGATATGATTAGGTGTAAGAGACCGTGCACGCTCACAGGTTAGCAGCTTGTCAGTCACGTTGGGCATGCCCTGCTTTATGGTGCTTTCTCCCTCTAGTGGGGACTGTAAATTAAAATATTTATGTCACGTTGTCTTGAATAAGACCTTAAAATACCGACTGAGACCATAAAATAATCCGGAAAGTGTTTCACAGGAAGGATCACAGGAAGCTGGGGGAGCAAAGAGCTGTCGTACAGTTTTGGGTTTTTTGGTGTAGTAGGGTAAGTAAGTAGCAAATCTGGCTTTTGGATGAGAAACATTAATCCAGCCATTAAAATTTAGCTGTAGTCTAAAAGGACAGTGGAAAGAATGCCAGTTTGTGTATGCCCACACAGTCATGTAGGAGGTCTAATCAGTAACCTCCTCACAGATTAAAACTGTTAACTTGCTACTTATTGAACAGACATCATGAAAAAGCTGCCACCACGACCTTACTCTCCCTCTCAGGTAACCATCTTTGGCTTATTAAAGCCACATTGTCACCCAATGAGCAGCTGGTATAGTACAGTTTAAGGTGGGATGAATCTCTACAGGGCGGGTACTCGCCTCTGTCCGTAACACAATACTCAACTATCTCACTACATCATGGTCACACCACATAGCTGTCACCAGCAGAACGTACACGCACACACACACACACACACACACACACACACACACTGAGGATACACATACTGTGTGTGTTCAATATACTTGCAGAGAAGTGTGCATATTTCCACACACAGTGAAACCTTCCCTGTTATTTTCCCTCTGCATTTTTTCCACTTCTAGCCAGACAGACTAAGCCACGTGTTGGTTTGCAGCATGTTTTCTGGCTCGCACAAAAAAAAGAAGTCTGCAACTATAAAGTAATAAAGACCGAGAGGCCACATGAAGGATATTTATCTGTGCTATGTCTCCTCAGTGGATAAATGAGACTTCATCAGGACGTTGACACTGCTGGGTTTCATAGTTTGTGTCTGCTGCATCTGTGTGTGTGTGTGTGTGTGTGTGTGTGTGTGTGTGTGTGTGTGTGTGTGTGTGTGTGTGTGTGCATATGTGTGTGTATGTGGCAGCCCAGATTAGTTTGAATGGCAGGCAGTGTTTCGAGCCTTCCACAGCTGCTTGCCAACACACTCCCGACAGAGTGATGAGAGATGTGCGAGTCCTTTATCTCTCTGTATATTGCTCATGTCTCCTCCTTCCTTGCTGCTTGTCTCTGCACGTAGGTGCAGTTTCAAATTGTCCTAAATCAATACCTGAAGGTCTGGCACGTGGAACATGCGCGCACACACAACCCCGTTCAGCTATCTTAGTGAGGACCCTCATTGACATAATGGTTTCCCTAGCCCCTAACCCTAACCATTAAAAATGAATGCCTAACCCTAACCCTTACCCTAAACCTAACCATAACCTAATTGTAACCCTGACACTAAAACCCCATTTTGAGCCTCAAAAATGCCTTTAAATGCCTTCAAAAATGTGAGGACCGGGTTGTGTGTCCTCACAAGTATAGTAAAATGCAGATTTCGGTCCTCACAAAGATAGCTAGAGAGGCACACACACACACACACACACACACACACACACACACACACACACACACCTCAATGTCTGTTTCAACTTTTTCAACCCAATTCTGATCTAACAGCGGTGGAGCAGCTCTAACCTGCCACTGTGCCTGAGGCATGTATCCACAACAAAAGAAGACCAAAACCCAACATGTGTGCACATATGCAAATATTCAAAGCATTATCACAGAGTTTGCCACAATTTGAATTTACTTGGAGAGGCCGACCAAGATTAGCTTTTTTTTACCCCTCAGCTGTAAAAGGTTGGTGGGGTATTGTTGTCACCCTCCTAGTGGGAGGTCAGCGTGGACACCCAAGTTTGTGAATGCGATAAATCGTGAACAACGCAGCGTCAGAGTTTCAAATTGATAGCACAGGTGTATCTGCTAAAATATGTGCGTCTAATGTGTGTTTACTAGGAGCTCACCAGTAATTTAACATTTTACTTTCACATGAGAAAATGACACATAGCGTACTATCCCTTTATGCTTTTTTTTGGGATAGTTTAGTCACTGCTAATCAGCTAGCCTGAGGCCATTTCAGTGTTGTGTTCTCCTACTGGATATAGTCCTAGATATTATACAGCTTCCTCTCCAGAGATGTAAATTTCATCATCAGATGGAGAGTTCAAGTGTCTGTGCAGATGTCCACATGCCTGCCAGTTTTTTTCATGACCAAACAGACTCGTCTGCAGAGACTTTACATTACAATGAAGCAAGTCCCCAGGCGATGGGCTTCAAGTGGTCTTCAAAGAAGTATAACAGGAATAACTGCTTGGCTGTTTTATCTCCAGCTGTCTGTATCCACAACAGAGTATAATCAGGTGGAGAACTGGTTCGTGTGGTGCTGCATGAGCTCACCAAGCCTGCAAAGCACAACAAGGACTACTGTCGCCACCTGCAGTCGAACAGCACGGAGTTACAGTTCCTCTGCACGATGAGAAACTCACCGGAGAGTCAGCTGGTTATATTAATCTGTTATCTGTTATTTATTTGTCAAGTAGTTCATTATTAAAGCATTTGCGGGGGAAGCTCTTATAAACAGGGAGTTTTTCCTTCCCACTGTCGCCAAGTGATTGCTCAAAGGGGGTCGTATGATTGTTGGGGTTTTCTCTGTATTATTGTGAGGTCTTTACATTACAATATAAAGGACCTCGAGACCTTATTATGATTTTGCGCTTCATAAATTGAATTGAATAAACTATATTATATGAAAATTGAAAAATTTAAGAAAGTATTCATAGTTTATACCTAATTTATGGATAAAATGAGTAGAGTTATATTTATTATTTGATTGGGGTCAGGAATGACCCCATTGGACTTTTTTGAAATATTGGACTTTTATTAAGGGGTATTTGGTGGCTCCACGTTCACATTTAACATGCAAATGGTCCCCGGTTCACTCCCAGGTGGAGCAAACAAATCCCTTTAGGGATTGTGTCAGTAAGGGCATCCAGTGTAAAAACCTACCAAATAAAAACATGCAGAGCTTTCTTTGTGACACTGTAACTGCAGAATGAACAAAATGCACTTAACTTTTTATGTAGTATGACCCAAAACGAGTGGATGATTGAGCCTCTAGTGACCCTTAAAAAGACGTTTACGTTTCAGAACCAGAAGTGACGTCCATCTTTTATACTCTCTATGACTAGTATTATTACTGATGCCAGCTTTACTTTTTTGTGTCAGTGTTTTTCAATGCAAACAGCATGTGGTTAGCATTGTTACCTCACAGCAAGAAGGTCCTGAGCTCGAATCCACCTTTCTGTAAGGAGTTTGCATGTTCTCCCCACAGGTTCTCTCTGAGTACTCCGGCTTCCTCCCACAGTCAAAAGACATGCAGTTAGTGGGTTTAGATCAACTGGTGATTCTAAATCGCCCATAGGTGTGAATGGTCATCTGTCTCTATGTGTTAGCCTTGCGATAGACTGGCAGCCTGTTCAAGGTGTACTTATGACTTCTTATGACTGCTGGGATAGGCTCAGCCCTCCTGCAACCCTGATAAGGGGAAGAGAATGGATGGATGGATGGATGGATGGATGTTTTCAATGCTGATGCGAGGCAAAAAGATTGTTTAATTGCAGTATTTTTGTAAGCATTTATCTTGTTTATAGTAAAACCAGCATCATTCTTGTGGTTTTACTTTAAAAGTCTTTATTGTCCACCTCTAACTGGGAGTTTGTTTAGCTTGTGTGGAGTGAAAAATGGAGTTTGGATTTGATCCCCTGATTGAGGCATGAACACTCAAAGGTCTTAGAGTATTCACTGGATGTTAAATTAGAGCCCCAGATTCTAAAATCTCAAAACAAATGGGACCAAAACCGAAAACCAGTTAACAGTTTGTAGGACTCGCCATCAGAAAATCCAGGCCTGCAGTCTTATTCTTCTTTCTGTCTGAGGCATCTTAGCCAAGGGGTGTGGTTTCTTAAATGGAGAAAATTTAAGTGGTTACCTCGAGCTCAACGCTTTGGACCGCACGCTCACATCTACAATGGAAGGTTTCTCTTTACAACTGTGGGATAACAACTTAATTCTCTGTAAATAATGGGGTTGTTACTCCCTAGTATCTTTTAATAGGAAATTGTTTTTTCGGTGCTATAGTGATGAAAACATTTTCTATATAAAGCCTCTGATATTCCACAGTGCCAGCATCTGTGTTACATATTTGATTTGATGCTAAGACACTGGTAGATTCAGTTGTTCTTCACATAACGTAGCGAAAGCCAAAAATATTCATTTTCTAATTATACGAATAAAAAAAAAAAATGAAACTCTTCACATTTAGAAAGAGAAGAAATATTTGCTGTTTTTGATTTAATAATGCCTTAAATTCTTGTGATAAAGTCTTTCTCATTTCACCACTAACTTTCTGATTATTAGTTTCACTTTTTTAAACTTTCATAAACTGGACTAAAATCTAAAGTAGCTACAAACCTGCCTATAAAGAGATGATAGCACTTATATAATGTTGTTCAGCGTTTTACCTCGTTTTTATGCATTTAACACGCACATTGTTGCAGAAGGATAATCTCTTTTACAACTTCAGACAAAGAGTGCTCAAAAAGAAAGTAGTCACAGAGATTTTTCAGCAATCTTATGCTAAACTTCTCGCTACAACATTCACCCCAACCCAACCCTTGACCTTTGACTTTTCTGCTGAGACAATATAGTTAACAGGCCAAGTCACACCATAGTACTCGAAACGGCTTCACCTCTAGCTTGTCATTCTGTCCTTTTCTGATTCATCATGTTGCGAGAGTAAGCTCTGTTTAAATTCCTCTAGGCCATTGAAACCTACAGTATCAACCCCGAGTGAGTGATGTGTTGAAGCAGCTGTCTCAGATATGTGACATGTGGTTAATCATCTGCGAAACGATCTGTGCTTCTTTCAGCGGTGATTGAAAGGGTGGTGCTGAAAGGAGTTCCTCACAAGCCTGAAGACTCCAGCGAGTGTAGGTTCGAGGTGGGTACTTTATAAATATGAGTACATGCCGGCGTGTATTGTTTGACTCCTAACTTTTTTAGACTTTCTTTAAAAATTCCCCCCCCCTCATTCCCCTACTCCTTCACTGCCTTCTTCCCATTCCTTTCCTCCTCCAGGTTAGCTGGTCCGACGGGTTGGTAGTATCTGTTGTAAGAACTCAGCAGGAGGTAGCAGAGCTGATGTCCCAGGTCAGGACCAACATTTCAACACACAAATGAAAATGAACCCGAGTTACATTCAGGCACTTTTTATTCCAGAGTAAAACTAATATGTGTCTCAAAGTGAGTAGGAGATAGAGCTGCTTTGTTTGAAATCTGCAGATTTTTAACCAAATTCTATTGGAAAACCAATGTAGAATTACACGATGCTAGCTAGATATGTTTTATCATTACAAATCTTTTTGTAATGTTTTTGTGTTTTTGAGGTCTACATTAAAGCTTGACCTTTTCCAACTGTGATTATAAATTAAGAAATCATCAGCTGTCTAAACTGTTTGAACAGTCAGGTATAGCTTGGGTATCATCAGCATAGAAGTGTAATGACACAAAGAGCTTAATTTACTTTGTTTTTATAAAAAAAATGTTTCTCACTTAGCTGTCACAAGCATTTCCTGATGGAGTGGAGAAGTTCCCGTCTCAGTCCATGGAACTGGACCCCAGGTTAGTCCCCAAACCTCCATCCTTTTGAGGTGGTGTTTTGTTTGTTTCAGGCCATGTCCACACTAATCCATTTTCGTTTGAAAACGCATCTTTTTCTCTCTGTTTTGGCCTTATGTCCACAGTGAGACGGCATTTTTGGTCAAGGAGAACTGAGCTTTTTGAAAACGCTCTCCAAAGCAATACATTTGAAAACACAGTTTTCGCGTCGCAATTTGGACTGCATAAACGGAGACTTTCGGAAACAATGACGCATTTTAGTCATATGATTCAGTCATGTGACCAATTAAACTAAGATAGCGGAGGGTTCTATACAGCAGATGTTTTGTTTGCTCTCAACTTTGACAGCCCTATTAAAGATAAATATCAGTCTGCACATGCTCCAGATAGCTTTTCTTAAAATTCTTTAATTCTCACTTGCTTTTGCAACTTTGTGCTTTTGTGTTACTGGCAGCAAAAACTGCACCTCATTGTCAGTCCATTTAAAAAACGTGGTGCTTTTCCTCGACATTTTGCAGCGACATTTCAAAGAGCTGAAAAGTAAACAAACGGCAGACAGAAATGAGGCAGGTCGAATCGTCTTCCGTTTCAGGCATGCGCAGTACTGGAACGTAAGCGTTTTCAGTCATGTCAGTGTGGATGAACAGCTGTTCGAAAACGATAGTGTGGACGTGGAGCGTTTTTAGACAAAAACGCAGTTTTCAAATTTATCTGGATTAGTGTAGACGTAGCCTCAGCTTACAGTCTGTGAGGAAAAGTGTGATAATTTATATCAGCTTCAGAAATTTCACACTTTAGTGTAATCCAGCTGTTTGAAAGACCTTCAGAAGCCTGGAGAGCTATTGCCCAAGACCACTTAAAATACAATTACAAGAAAGCTCCGCTCCTTGGAAGCAAGATATAAAGAAATGAGGGGTAGCTCAAGACTTTTGCACAGTATCTTACATTGGTTAGCAAAGCTGCTCGTGTTAAATTAACCTTAATGTTATTAGAAGTACTCTTACAGTATAATCCCTCACTATGCTAGCCTAAACAAGTCTTGTGTGAAGCATTGCTATGTAAACTATAGTTTTCCCAATTCACATAAAATACTGACAGCACTTCAAGATGTTAACATATTGTTAATAGACGATAAGTGAACGCCTAAACATATCGACTTGAAATCCTTGTACAGATCCAAATGTTTTGCATTCTGGCTTTTTATTGTCTACAACAACATAAACAATCTCCTGACATGGCTCAGTGCTTTTTTAAAATTCAGTCTATTGCTGCACCTGCACTTGGAAGCCCCATCAAGTTATAAAGTTTTGTCCTCTGCTTGTTCTTCGTCTCCTCATTCTTTCCTGGCAAAACTACTTTGAAGGCACCTTGTGGCTTTTTCTTATAAAAGGACCAGAGATTCATGTACATTAGAAATGTTAGGTCTGTCTGTTCAAATATAGATTTTATGTTAAAGCTCCTTCCTATATGCGTTTTTTAAAATCAGACAGCAGAACATCTATTCCTTTAGTTTTTAATCTACTTCCCACTTCCTCATTTCCCTTTCTTTCTGTTGTCCCACCCAGGTGTCTAACAGCCCTGCCCTGCCATGTCCTCCAGCACCACAGTGTCCAGCTGTTCTTCACCTCCACCAGGCCTCTCTCACCCAACTGTCCCTCCTCACCCCTCTCCTCCCCACTTGCATCCTCACTACCAACCTCTCCTATAGCCCCATCCTGCCCGTTCACCTCCAGCTCCAGTAAGTCATTATTTCATTGCAAAAAAATTATAGCAAGCAACAGAGATATAAAGGAGGAGACGTTCTTATTCATAGATGATGATGAAAGCTCAAAGGCAAGAAAGGCAAGATAAAAGATATTATGGCTGTCTTGGGCTTTTGGGGATGAGAGAGGAATGAGAGGTAATGGAAAGGACAAGGCTGCAAGTCTGAGCCCTGGTTGGTTGCAGTGAGGAGGTGAGACTGCAGCCAGGATTTTCAGTGTGTGTCTCTGAGGTGTTGGAGGGAGCGGACGCAGTCTATTTTAGTCCGGTGTGGGAATTCAGCATGGCATGTTTGTGTTGGGAAGCCTAGAGTGTGGTGACCTCATGTTGCTGTGTGTGTGTGCTCGATCTATTAGTGTGACTTCATCCCAGAGGGTATTTATAGCCACCAGTGCAGTGTGTTTCTATGTGTGGTTGTACTTTGTGCATGTGTTTGTTCCTCTGTGAGTGGGTATCAGACTCACAGGAGAAGCAAGGCTAAAATGAATGTGTCCGGTTTTGCTCCACAAACACACCAATCAGTGAATTCTGCATAGACTGCAACAGTTGGAATTAGCTGTAAGGACATGTTTTCACTGCATTCGTAACATTGTTCCTACATATATATTTAGTCCATTCAGTTGCGATCAGAAGTATACCTGCACTCGTCATGGGCATGAATGTTATGGTAATTTGGGGCTTTTAATGATTCCTTTGAACTGTTCTGCTTCCATGGTGGGATGATTGTACAGCATACATTTTTAAAAACAGTTCCAGAAGTTTGGATTTATTCTGGATTTTCTCTATTACACACAGAATTAAAAGTATGCATACAGGCTTAAATATATACATACACATGTATTTGCTTAAATATCCTTTGTCAAGTTGCACCTTGACCTTTGGTAGTCATCAGCAAGCTTCTGGTATAATTCTGGCTGGACATTTGCATAATCTTCTTGGTAGAATTGGTAGAGCAAATTTAAAAATGGTTGGTTTCGTTAGACCTGGGCTTTAAGTCCACAAATTAAGTCCTAGGTTTGAGAAGCTTGATGTTAGCCTGCTTTATCCATTCTGAAACCAGTCTCGATGAGTCTTTGGGATTACTGTTCTATTCGAACACCCACTTTATACCCAAGTTGCAGTTGTTTTGGTGTTGAGAATTTGGAGGAAGTCCTTCATTATTCCATCCCCTTTTACCCAGTATCACTGGCAAAACAGCCCCATAGCATGATGCTACCACCCCCATGCTTTTAAATAATGTTCTTAGGTTTATAAGTCTTACCTTTACTCCTTTAAACATACTTCATCATTGTGATATTTGCTTTTTTTTTGCTGAATTCAGTGAGTCATTTTAACTCAGCTTTATCATTATGGCTGTTTGTGCATATAATACTGATTGTTCTCATCGTTCTCTAATTTTATTTTATTTTATTTTATTGACCTGCATATCCGCTAGCTCTTATTTAAGATATTTGTTATAAGTATCTTATGCTTAATATTTTTCTGCTGTAACAAGTGAATATAACTATTTTGGGATAAATTAAATGAATCTTATTTATTTACTACTTAAATGTTCGCCCAGTTGACTGACATTTCAGGTTTTTGTAGACTGTTGGCCTTGTGTTGTGTGACTATCGCCGGATGGTGATGATGGTTTTTATTGTGTTGCACAGATCTTGGCTGTATGATGCAGTACAAAGGAGGTAACAGGTACGATTTTTGCCCCTCTTTGACCTCACTGCATTAAAACACATTTACATGTTCAGTCTTAGGAGTGCCCTTGTACCCCCGTTGCTCATTGGCTCTTGCTGTCTCCCAGGGTGGTGTACAGAGTGGCCAGCGTCCAGCCCGTCATCAGCACCCACAACTCCGTCTTGACTCGCTCCACTCCTCACCTGTCCTCCCTTTCCTCCCCTCCTCTTCCGACTCCGGCTCTCCTACCCTCCATTCCTCCTCCCCAGCACTCCCCACAGCTCTCCTCTCTCCCTCCCCCCGTGCCAGCCCTGCCAGCACGTGGCTCTGCAGGAAGCGGGGGCGACGGCTCCTCCCAACCGCATCCCCAGCACGGTCAGCTTCATTTATACCCGCAGCCCTCCCAGCACCACCTTCATGCACAAACCAGCAGCCAGCCCAGTACGCAGCCTCAGACTCTGCACCTGTCCCATTCCCAGCCATCGTCCCATTCACATTCACAGTCCCGCTCCCAGTCCCATAATCAACCACTCTCCCAGTCTCAGCCCAATACGCCAGAGCAGAACGGCATACTGGACTGGCTCCGCAGGCTCCGCCTCCATAAGTATTACCCCGTCTTCAAACAGCTCACCATGGAGGAGGTGGGTACATCTTTACATTACATCACGTTGTGTGTATAAAACGTCGTATTAGCATATTTCTTGTTCAACATTTTGATTCTTTGAAAGCTTCTGAATTTGTTCCTCTGTATAAATTGCAGTTTTTAGCTCTGACAGAGGAAGACCTGAACAAGTACGACCTAACCCAAGGAGCAAAGAAGAAACTGAAGACCCAACTAGAACTCCAAAAGTCTGCAGAGTAAGGGCTGATAACAAAAAGTTTTTCTGTCTTTAAAAAAAAAAAAAAAACAGAAAATATTTGAGAAATCACTCAGACTTGTCACAAACTTGTCTCTCTACCATCTCCAATAGTAGTACACAGACTGAAGTTGGCTTGTGTGCTTGTGGCATTGATAGTTTTGATGCTGCAGTTCAGTTGTTTTCCAAAATCACCTGTTTGACTTTAACAAGTGCTGTGTTTGGCTGATGCCTTACCCTGTTTAACAACTGGCAAACAGACTGACCTGCTGCTGCTCTCCCCAGTAAACATCCTGCACCAAGGGTCCATACAGCATCAATGGTTAACCAGCCGAGGGTGGGCCGGAGAGATAAGATGTGTTTTCCGTGCAGAAACACAGAAACACAGGCTCTGATTTAAGTACACAAGCATCTGAACCTGCGCACCCCGGATACACACGCACACCTGAGCGTGAACTTGTTTTCTCTTGACTGTTTCCGTTCCCAGAATCAACAGGTCTCCATTAGGCAGGTGATTTGTGTATTTGCGTGTGTACGTGCTTGAACAAGACTCAGAAAATGGAAAAGTTCCTGTGGTGATTTTCCAAAGAGATAGTTGTGTTTGTAGAGGTGCAGCTGAGACCTGAGGAGCAAGTTAAGTGGGTAGTGTCTCCCCCAAGTGCTCGGTAAAAGACACTAGTTGTTTTTGTTGCACAGAAATTGGCTGCAGTTCAGCTGGGCACAGCAGGGGGCGCTTGTGAGATGGTCCTTAAGAAATAGGAGTGATGAAGCTGTATGACTAAAATAAGTGTACCTGCTTCTAGACAAAAATGTCCAGCTTTTTTTCTTTTTTTTTTTGTCGAATAGAGCATAGATAACAGGATTTAAGCTGGAGTCCTTTATATTTTCTTTCAGTGAAGCTTAGTTAAACCACAGCAGAAACTTGTGTGTAAGAAGCAGCTAGTTGGGCTATCAGGAAGTTGCTGCTCTCTACTGTTCGTGGCTGAAATACTGATACAAGATGCACAAAAGTAGCTCAAGTTGCTATGATGTCCCTAATGCTCACAGAAAGGAAATGTTCCCACACCAAAATTACATTTTTGGTCCTATTACTTTTTAAAAAAGGTCAAACTCACACACAGTTTACATGATGGAAAGAATTTCTGGTCAAAAAGAGCTATCTAAAAGAAGTAAACAAAGGAAGCTGCATGCTTCCTTGGTTTAAGGATCTCAGAAAATACTTCACTTAGTCCACTTATGATGGCACAGAGCCAACAAGTCAGTCGGCTTTAGGTCTCCACCTCTCTGCTTATGGCTGCTGGTTTCCTCAACTGAGTCTTGTTAGACTGCTACAGCCTGGGTGTCTAGTTAGCCACCGTACGTTTCATTGACCTTTAATAAACACAGTATAGTACATACTTATCTTTAAAAAAGTATTTAATTCGCTACACTTGATAAAGACTGTGTTTCTGACTCGAATGCTTGCATGTTCCCAGCAGGGAGATGAAGATGGAGAAGCGGCCGTGCAGTGGCATCGCCAGGGTGACGCCTTCCAGTCACATGGGACCCTCAGCTCACCCCACCTCCAGTGCAGGTAAGAGAGCAGGGTTGTATCCAAGTATGGCCAAATCACTTCAGATTGCCCTAAAATGTTTCCCTTTTGCATCTTTATGATGTCATAGTGAGGGAATGTAATAATATGGTCATCACAAGTTGCCCACCTGCTCCTCTCTTCAAGAAAAGTTGGTTTCAAATTCAAATCGGTTTCATAAACCTGCTCCAGAACTATGAGGTTCCATTAGACATGTACTAGATATAGATTATGAAACAGCCTGCAGACTCACTTCACTGGACCCAGGAAGGGTTAAAACAGTTCAGAACTGAACTGTATTCAAATGTTTTGCAGGAGAACTGCGAGTGGAGGTGGACGCCGTGCCGCACCACCACCCTGTCTCCACAGACAGCAGCTCGTCCTCGGGCTACTCCAGCTCTTCCTGCTCCCCTCGCACCCCACACAGTTGCGACTCCACCTTTGACAGGACCAGAGACATTCACAGACGTACGTTTTCTCTCACGACTGCAGAAGTAATGCAAACCGCGTCAGCGCGATTTATGAAGAACAGTTCGTAAAGTCTAGATTTACATTAAGGACAAGCAGGTCAACAAAATTATGAATAGAATTTTGTTAAATCGATTAGATCAATGACACAGAACTAGAGACTTTTGCTTTTTTCATACCGTTTATATCCAAATATATATGCAAATGTTATATAAACACAAATCTCTTTCAGGTGTGTTGGCTCCAGATACAGCAGGAAGTGGTCCAGAGAAGGATCGGTCCTGCATGTTCATTCTGAACTCGACAGGCTCCAGTCGCCCCACAGCCCAGGTTCTGCCCGTCCAAACCGATCCAACTCCTCCTCTCCCTCCCTCCTGCTCATCCCACCTCCCCTTTGGCCTCCCGCAATCTGCTTATCACCCACAGGGCAGTTACCCACAGACGCTGCTCTCCCCGGTCTCAAACCCAGCACGCATCCTCACCTCCCCTCGCAAGCCCAGGCCCCCTCCGCTGGCTACAGAGGACCGGACTAAGCCGCTGGGCTCGAGCCTTCCTGCGGCCGGTGCAAGCTTCAGTTCAGGGCTCGGGGTGGGGGTACGACGGGAAAACCTGTTCCCCAGGGTCAACATGGATGGCTCGTCTGGACTCCAGGACTCTGTGGTTTGTCGTGGTCTTTCGGGAGGTGGCGTTAGTCTGATGGTAGAAACCAGCTGCGCTCTGACCTCCACCTCCAACAGCCACCACCACGTTTCCCACCCCCCTGTCCACTTCCACCTCTCATCCTCTTCCTCCCCTTCTCCATCTGGATTTTACTCTTACCCCCCTGTGTCCTCGTCCTCCTTCGCCTCTTTCTCCGCTTCCTCCTCCTGCACCTCCTCAAAAACCGCCTCTCAGACTGGCAGCTCCAGTGGTGGAGGTAGCTATGTTCCCATGGCAACAGCAAGCACAGTTCCTGTGGCTGCAGTCCCGGGCAACACTTACTACCCACCCCAGCATACCTCCAGCCCCTCTCCTTCGCCCTCCTCTGCGTCTTCATTGGATCAAAGTTCTGGTCACAGTCCTTCCGTATGTGTTTGCAGTTCTTGCGGTTGTCGAGGGAACTGCGGCGCCTATGGGGCGTTGCCTGGATACGCCGCAGCCAGCTACCTGCAGCCGTTCTCGGCCGGCCCCTCACTCTTCACCCTGGGTCCTCTGCTCCATCTCAGCCCCCTGATAGCGTCGTCCAGCACCGCCGGCACAGGCGCTGCACCATTCTCCTACCCAATGATGGTACCGCCGCCCCTCTACCGCCACAGCCCGCTGTCACATGACCAGCAGCAGGGGTTCGCCTTCTACCATCCCCATGGCATCATGGGAAATGGTGGGCAGAAAAGGACAGCAGGGAACCTGTCATGTTATAACTGCGGTGCACACGGACACAGAGCCGAGGACTGCAAACAGCCGCCCATGGATGCGACACAGCAAGGTGAGTCAGTGAGTACTGAGTGTGAAAAATACCAGATTTTAATGTGTGATATAGATTTGTCAATGCAGTTGTCTTTAAGGACAGTACATTTGAGAATATAATAACTGATAATTCTATTTGTTCATTTGGTATTTAAATATAAAATGTTTCTTTTCTAACAAACTTTACTTCAGTTTTCAGTTGTTTTTCTTTTCTTAGGCAGGTTTTCTTCACATGATTTAGTTTGCAAACTGTGTCCAAATGCACAGAAGTATAACAATTATGCAGGAATTAAAACTGAATTTGTAAGATGAATTATAGGTATTACGAGATTTAATTCAAATGTGTAACAGGATTAACTGAAATGATGACGTGCAATATACAAAAAGTAAAACTTGAGCTGTTTAGTGAGATGGAGTTCTTTATTTCAGTATAATTTAATATTTCAATGCAGATTTTGATGTTACTAAAAATTAAAATCTGGTTTGAATAGATTTACCTCATTCACTACTTAAAATTTTTAAGAGTCTAAAAAAATATTTGTGACTTCATTTACATATTTTACCCGCTTCCTTCATAATGTCATGTGTCAGTTATATAATTTTGAACCCTGTGGGATGCCATAGATTGGGACATCGCCAAGGCATCACTTTAACAACTCTGCTGTGTTTCTCAGGGACATTTCGGCTGAAGTACACACCTCACTCTGACAGCAAGGACTCAGGAGACTAAGCAGCAGAGGCGGCTTTGGATTCGAACTCCAGACTAAACTGTACCTCATGGTCCTGCTGAAGCCAACAAAAAAACAAAAGGGACAGGAGACAAACAGCCTGCTCCTTTAGCGCAGGGGTTCACTGTTAGTCTGTTCAAAGACTGCTGAGTTGAATCATTTGTATTCTTTCTTTTTTCTTTCTTTTTTAAACCAAAGTTTGCAAAGAGATTATAGGAGGAGGAAGAAGGTTTTAGGCACAAGTAAAAGTGGACATTTATAAACTCTACCATGCTTGATCTCAGAGATGTAGCTGAAAGTCTTCCTCATCCTCAGAGAAAACACTACAGATTGACAATCAGTCACATGACCTGAAAAGAAGCTTCCCAGTCAAACGATGGGGCATTCACCGTGGCAACCACAGCACTCCAGATGTGTCCAGATATCTTCCAGAATACGCAGCCTCTTGCTCTAATCAAGTCCTGCACTTACTGCGATTGCGTTTGGTTGGAAGTACCAGTGTTATCCCTCCTTTCACAGGATCTACTGGTGCACAACGTCTCACACTACCACAGCTAATCATTTGAATGTTGGCTCGTTGCTTCTCATGGTTGGCACGTCCACACAAAGATTCCACTTTAATCAACTAGTTTCTAAAACTTCTAAAACTGGCACTGTATGTTCAGGTGGTTGAAAGTTCCAAAGTTAATCCTGACCAAATCCTGAGTCACAGTATTCACATATTCACCTGGATTTGATTTCAAAACAGCCTCAATCTACGAGTTACATATTCAGCGGTTTATTAATTTGCTTTGTTTCTGGTTATTTACAAGCAGGAGTCAAATGTCTGGTTTGGTGCTTTACATCTCGTGCACCAGCCTTTATACAGGTGTGCACAGAGCTGTCGGCCACATTTAAACTGGAACACCGTATTTAAATGTGCTAACAGTTGAATGAATGAATTCTAACTGGCACACAGACTGCATGAACTGGAAACCGTCTTCAGCAACTGGAGATCTAAGAGGAAAACTCGTGTCCGTTGTGCCTCTTCAGCCCGTGTCTGTATGTAAAGATGGAAAACCTGATGTCCCTGAAATCAGTGTTGCCAGGTTGATGTAATGTGCAACCAAAGTAACAACCAGGGGATGAACATGTGGTATTGAGCGCATGCCTTTTTCTGCTGGACCCTCAGCACTGCTGGCTAAGCATTATCACACAGCACTTCATACA
Source organism: Oreochromis niloticus (assembly GCF_001858045.2). Taxonomy (NCBI): domain Eukaryota; kingdom Metazoa; phylum Chordata; class Actinopteri; order Cichliformes; family Cichlidae; genus Oreochromis; species Oreochromis niloticus. The sequence continues at coordinate 6,865,834 of NC_031972.2, forward strand.
AGACTACCAAAATGGTTTCTTTGAAGCGTATCTCATCACAGTGATGTTTGAGTGTTCATTTTTCCATTTGCTCCGTTTGTTTTGATTTTTTAAATTAGTTTCTGAGGCACCTGTTGGCCACTGTTCAGAAAATGTACACAGGAATCTGCACGAATCTTCTAACACATCTAGAGGGACTTTGGCATTTTTTTCAGGAAGTTAAGTTTGTGTTAAATGAGTGATTCGAATGCTATAGCTGGTAAGCACAGGACAAAAGCAGTGTTGAAGAAGGGCAGTTCAGATTCTGCTGCAGTAAAGTTGCACCATGGAGGTGATGGTTGCTGGGCTACGTCAGAGCAGGTCTAGAGGGAACAGTTCCTCTTCCTGCAAACCCAGGGGAGCTAAATGGGTAAAATAATTATTTTCACCTGCGTCTATACAAAGAAGAACATGCTTTATTTTAGTTTTCACAAATGCAGCATTAATAATATGCCTGATTGAAGTAAACTGCCAGTTATGTCCTCTAGTTTTTTGTTGTTTTTGCCTATAAAATGCTAGCACTCTGCTAATCCATGCTGATTGGTTGACTGAGGACTCTCCTAAAAGAAAGTGTTCCTAAATAACTTCTTTGCACTTCTCCACTGCTGGGTTGCCTTAAATCAAAATGATGAACGCCAAAAAGTGGCTCAAAGTGCCAAGACCTTCCTAGTGGGTGAGAAAGGGATTTTACAAATAATTAAACCCATATATACAAAACAGAAAATGGAACAATATCTAAGGTTTCAAACTGTTTTATGAAAAACATGGTGGAAACATGTTTACCCTTCATATGTAACATTTTTGGGTCCGTAGGCTGCTGTGAATTCTGGACTGCCTGGAAAGCATCTCCTTTCTTCTTTCGTTGCATGATGTTTAAGAGCACTGTGCTTAGATCTCAATACCATGTCTCCACCCTTGATGGGTACTGCACAGACTCTGGTTGCAGATAACATCACCATCACTCAAATTCCATGTTAGTTGGGCCTTTATGCAGTGGCATGCAGTGGGGACCTGTCAGCCATCTTTATTCACTTCTTGGTGATCTGCAGCCTTTCTACCTCTGAGCATGCCAGAGGGCGAAATGGCCCTCTGTGCACAAATACAGCAACGACAATCAGAAAGTATCATGTGGTTTACATCAGGACGAACATTCAAAGTGCCAATTTTCTCTTTTCATAATTGTGGTGTAAGTGGGAGTTGTTCTTTTGTACTTTGTTTGTACAGCGTTTAGGTCTAAGTATGTTGAGCATGTTGGAATTTTAAGAAAGCAATAGGAAGTGCTTCTGTGTTCGGGTCTCTGACCCGGTGGGGGTGGGAAGCTGCTGAGCTGGACCCAGAGCTGCACAGACACAAGGACAGCTGGTCCTTCAGATGAAACTCTCTGTGTACCCCTGGAGGGCACAGCACAGGGATGTGTGGGGTGTTTATTTAAAATGAAAAATCCGAACATTAAGTATGTACGCGTTTGTTTGAGGTATCGGCAATTCGCTTTCATATTGTAAAATAAAATGTTCTGTATTTTATTCCATTAGTTACGTAGATGAGGGAAATTTCTTTATACTGCTAGTTTATCCTGTCATTGTTTTATATAGATTATACCAAAGAACATCGTCTTTGGAGATGGTTTATAGACAGAAAAGGTTCCACTTTTGTAGGTTTTACTTACTCTTTAAGGATGTTGGTAACTTGATGCATGCATGTTCCAAAATCTTGTTTAAATATGCTTTTAAAATATTTGTGTGTTTTGAAAGTTTGGACTTAATTACCCAGTTCTTTGTTGGTAAGATTTTTTTTATGGCTTAAAATTAAATAATTTTGGATTCTCCCTTTCATGACAGTGCCTGTGTGGTTTATTTATTAAATGGCACAGGCTGCTCCGAGGATCCTTAAAAGGTTGAAGGTGAATTTTTATGTACAATAAAATGTGTAAAAGATGGGCGGAGCCTCAAGCTGAAAGTTTTCGTTGCTGTCATTTTAGCTTTTCGAAACATGACGACGACACGGTGGACACGCTCCACGGTCATTGGCTAAGCGACTGTCAAAGACTTGCATCTGCCATTTATATGCACTCAAAGGTCTGAGTCACTTTCACATCTTTTTCCATTGTCTTCTGGATATCTCCACTGGCTGTTTTTTGTTTTTTGTTTTGGCAGTATTTAGCATTGTCTGTTCCTTGTTTTATCAGGAAGTACAAAATCTTTTTTTTTCTAGTTGTTTGAAGGATTTAACTAAGCTGAATAGCATGCTGTCTAACCAGATACTGACTCTGGATGGCATTACTTTGGCCTCCAGTAACACTGTGAGGAATCTTGGGAACCAGTTTTGACCAGAATATGTCCTTCAAGGCTCATATTAAACAAATATGTAGGACTGCTTTCTTCCATTTGTGGAATATCTGTAAAATTGGAAACGACCTGTCTCAAAATGTGATTCTGAAAAGCTAGTTTATGCAGTTATTACTTCCAGGCTGGACTACTGTAATTCGTTATTATCAGGATGTCCTAAAAACTCCCTGGAAAGCCTTCAATTAATCCAAAATGCTGCAGCAACAGTACTGACAGGGACTAGAAAGAGAGAGCAGATTTCTCCTGTATTGGCTTCCCTTCATTGGCTCCCCGTTAAATCTTGAATCAAATATAAAATGCCTCTCCTCACATACAAGGTCTTGAATAATCAGGCCCCATCTTATCTCGTAATACTGTATCACCACATTAGGGCACTTTGCTCTAAGACTGTGAGCTTACTTGTGGTTCCTATGGTATTTAAAAGTAGAATGGGAGGCAGAGCCTTCAGCTTTCAGGCCTGTCTTCTGTGGAACCAGCTCCCAGTCTGGATTTTGAGACAGACACCATCTCTACTTTTAAGATTAGGCTTAAAACTTTCCTTTTTGATAAGGCATATAGATAGGCCTGGATCAGGTGACCCTGAATCCTTCCCTAGTTACGCTGCAATGGACGTAGGCTACTCAGAGTTTCCCATGAGGCACTGAGTGTTTCTTTTTCAGTCACTGTGTGTTTATACACCTCCCTGCATTTAATCATTAGTTATTATTAATCTCTGGCTCTCTTCCACAGCATGTCTTGTCCGGTCACACAGCCCCTCCGGCCCCTCCCTGTGTCTGGTTCTCCTGAAACTTTCTTCCAGTAAAAGGAATTTTTCCTTCCCCACTGTCTGATTGTTTTCTGTATTATTGTCTCTATTCTCGTATTTAAAGGAGGAATAATTTGACCGTGTCATTTTTTTTTCACTAATAAGATTTATTAAATTATTTCTAGATGCTTTAGGCCTGAGAAACAGTGATTGCAGCGCTAGTTTCCACACTGTTGTTGAAATTCTCTAAACTGCCTAACATTTGGTGTTTTTGCTGTGTTACTGCTATGATCCTGTCTGCTCTGGTTCAATCTAATTGATTTTCAGTGTAAAGAACTCAAGAGGGTTGCCATTCAGCACTAAACAAGCAACAGACAAGGTGAATAGTCAGTAGGGCAATCACGTATTTTATGTGCATCTTTTATACAAATAGGCGATCAGCTGTTGGACATGCAAGCACAGAAGTCATTAAATGGCATTTCATTGTTTATGATGCCTATAAGTGGCTTAAAATACTCAAATTAGTCTAATCAACTAATACTGGAGTAGTACAAACTACAGCATCACCTTTTAATGCTGTCTTTTCACATATGTAGCAGTAATGAAGTCAATTTAGGGTTTAATCGTCAGAAAAAACAAAACACAGGAACCTTTTTTTTTCTCCTTTTATTGTTTACAAAATACCAACATAAATACATAAAGGAGGCTGTGTGATATTGCTGTATGTGGATGTGTGTGAAACAGAGGAGCAGGCCGAAAGGACAATGCGCACACCCACACACACACACACACACACACAAATGCTCCACCCCTCTGTTACATACACACAGTGGCTTGAACTATATGTACTGCAGACAGCGAAGAGTCGCAACACATCGTACAGTCAAATTAAAAAAAACAAACATATTAAATAAAGGAACCAAAAAGATAAAAATACTGTGATATAAAGCAGCTGAAACTCAAATCTGTGAAAGAGTGCTGCCCTTTAAAAACCTACTGGGCAGGTGTAAATTCCTAAATTCCCCTGCAGTGACAGTGCTTGTTGTAATTCAGTGAAGTGAAACTGAACAGCAGTGACAGCTCTGGGAAAAATCAGCCCTGTGGGTTAAAGGGAAAAAAAAAAAAAAAACCACAACCAGATACGATACTCGTGAACCTGCCTGTGTTTTGCTCTTTCCAATCATCGTTTCTGCAAAAAAATATGAATTAAAAAAAAAAAAAAAAAAAAAAGGATGAGGACATGCAAACTCCTCCCCATTTTTTTCCTTACAGCAACACCATCAATCCTCCATTCACTCGTGCAATCAGACCACGCTCCTCATAGTGTGTCCAAAAATCAACTTGGTTACACTCACATCGGAACCCCTTTTATATTCAAAGTCAACAATATCTGTACACCAAGGCATCTTTTTTCCTTCTTCTCTTTTTCTTTGTTTGGTGGACTACAATCATCTGTTTCAAGAGCAAAGCAGATTCCTAACATCATACAGCGAGGATGCTTCAGACTACAAAATGCAGGGAGGTATAAAAACGGCAAAGAAGGAGGACCGTGAAGGGAATGTGACGACACGTGACGCTTAAGGATCTTCTCTTCTTAATTTTCAAATCTCTCTGGCAAAAGAAATCCCCAAGCTTTATCTTCTAACTGCAACAGAAGGCTGGCTTTGTTCATTGTCTAATGTATATATAGAGACACAGATAAGTGGTGAGCCTCACCACCTTTTTATGTAACATCACTACCTGAAATGTATATATACATTAATATAAATACAGCCTAGGAGACGTGTAGCCACAACACTGGAAACTGAAAATGCCATCAACACGTAAATGCCAGAGGACAGGATTTATCCAGAGAGGACAACAACAAAGAGGAAAGACTCTTATTGGCCTGAGTCAGTTACATTTTAGGTGGGGTGGGGATTTCTCTACCTAAACTCTGCTGTTTCTGGTCACCCCTTGCGGCTTTATGCTACAGGCTGAGAGTGGCGGCACACAGACACATAACCAGGACCAATATGAGCTGACAGACGATCAGATGCTGTGTTTAGATTTAGCAGTTTGTGTCTGTGTTCTAGTTCTTACAGTTAATACTCAAAAGGATGTGACAAGAAACATGAAAGGGGGAACGGGGAAACTAAAAACTACAACTGTCCAGTCGCCGGGTCCAGTGGAAGAAGAAACGGAGGGATGAAGGAAGGTCGTTCACTGGGCAGTCGTGGTAGCGCCGAAGGTTTCCTGGGAGGCGTATACCATGTAGAGGAAGCCATCTTGGTCGCGCTCTCGCTCGTACACCTCAGAGATAGCGGCCGACACAGACACCATACTGTGACCGTTAACCAGCAGGAAGAAAGCCTGGTTGGAGTTTAGCTGGAGGCGCCTCCTGGTGGGGAATGAAAGACATGACAAGAGTGAGGAAAAGGGGAGACAAAAGGAGAAAGCGAGAGGGAAAAAATATCTTAAGTATAAATTCTGGATAGGAGAGGAAACGAAGACGAGTTAGAAGAGAAAGAAAATCAAGAAGTGGAATAAAATAGGACATTTAGAGAAAGACAGAAAAGGAAACGTATGGAAAAAATATGGCATCCATCTGTTTAGTCCTTCTTCCCTCCATCCATCCATCCATCCATCCATAATAAGTTTGCTAGCTCAGAAAAGTGCAACAAAGGTTTGATATATTAAGGTCATGAAAAACACAGAACATGGAATGAGTAAGTAAGAAGAATATATATATGCAAATATGTTTTATATGTAACAAATATGCAAAACAGATTAAAGAAAGAAGAGGAGAAATTTAAAAAAGGAGAATGAAATAAATGCCAGGAAAAGGGATGAAGATGTTTTTTTTTTTTTAAAAAAGGAAACGGGAAAGCCAAAGAAAGAGAGCAGATGAAAGGAAATTAAAAGAAGTGAAAGTGAAGGAAAAGACAAAGATAAAAGAGGAGTTAGAGACATTTAAGAAAAGCAAACAAAACTGAAGAGGAGAAAATGATGAATGTAAAGGAAAGACCGTGAGGAGAGGAGGAGAGGTCAGCGTCTACCTGATGATCTTGATGAGTTCGCTCATGTTGACATGGTCTGGCACCAGGAACTTGGTCTTGTCCAGTACGGGGAGCTGCTTTTCTCCTTTATATCTCTCAATGATCACCTGCAGGAGGCAAAAACATTATCAGCAATTCATTTCTCCTCTTTTTCTTCTTTTAGCTGGTCAGCTTCCATGAATGGTGCATTTCCTGTGCCCTTTGTGTGTCTGAAAGTGCTCTGAGACCAGTGAGATGTAATAAGGAAGCTTGAGCTGCCAATATCAGATGGAGAGGTTAAATAAAAGAACACAGCTCTCTGCCACACAGTCGGGTCCTTGTGAATCTAAATCCACATCTACTGGATCAAGATTTGCGTTAGACTTGAAAGGGAATGCCATTGTTTTACTAAGATACGTAAGATGGGTTTCAAACCCACAGGATAAGACTCCACTTCAGAAAGAATCACAATCAGACTCTGTATTAAAGGCTGGGAAAACCCAATTTAACTCACAGTGATGTGCTGGATAAACAAAGGCTGTCAGCCTCTACTTAATGCTCTAAAGCGGCCTATAAGTTCAACAACGAATCAAAGCTTCTCTTAACAAAAAAGAACCAATCACTGTCAGTCAGTCCGCACTCACAATCTTTGTTTCTGATCACATGTTTTGTCTTAATTAGCTGTTTTAACCGATGGAGTGCAACTACTAGGGAAAACAAGAATGCAAATCCAGCTCAGTTCAGGTGACAATGATGACGAGTGACTGGTTAGCTGTGGAGAACTAATATAGCAGTGGGGTTGTGTTTTTTAGCACAACTTTCCTCGTTTGTTACACAAATATTTGAGACACTTCTCTGTGTTTAACCTGTCTTATTCAAAATGTAGACACCATTATTCCTTTCTTTTTTTAGAGCCTGCCTAGCAGCAGGCATTACTCCCTCTTTCCGCTTTAGGAAAGCTGCTAATTCTAACATGTCTCAGCTGTGAGCAGAACACAATCTTCTGTTGTCGGCTGCAGGAGTGAACAAGATGTTTCATGCACTCGCGTTTCAGGAAATGAAAAACCAAGATTATGCTGTTATTGTGTGTTATTGTTCAGTGTTGCTTAAATGGACTGAGGCAACACCGCACCCTCTGATGGTGCATGGTTTAAAACGATAAATAGTCCAGTGCAAATCTTGTGTCCTTTGTTGGAATCTGGTTGAAACCTGGTTGAACTTGTGGTTTTTGTTACAAATCAACAGCTCTTATGAGGTTAAGCCTATACTAGAGCTTATATAGTTAAGGCTATAGTACATAACCAACTTTGCCATATTTCTCCTGGGTCAGCTAACCAATCAGAGCAGATTATTTGGGAAGGAAAACTCTTCACAAAGGTCACAGGAGCTAGAAAGAATTTGAGTGCATTAGGTACTCTGTGTTTATCACCTTCTGCTGCAGCGAGCAGGATATGAAAAATATACTCTTCTAGTAGACCCTCAAAATTAAAGTTATGGCATTTTATAATGACCACATTGGTACTAATGAAGCCATGCACCACAGCACTGAAGGTTTGTAGACTCTACCCCACGGAGGTCCCTGTGACCTGACATTACACAACATTAGCACACTGTGTGATAGCACAGACGTCAGCTACACAAAATTCTTGCAACTGAGTGAGTGTCCTACATGCTCGCCTCACCCAGTGCAAACCACAGAAGTCCACGAGTGTGTGAGAGGCTGCCTGGGTCTGAGTGACCTACATTTTGTCATCAGATGAACACAAATTGTGTGAATGCTTGCGTGCCCTTCAATTAGTTGTGAGTGTGCAGACGCTGCACTACAAGGGCACCAAGTGCAAACTGGAAAACAGTCTAATGAGAACAATTACTTGTCTGTATGCATGTCCACAAGTGAGTATAATACCAGCATGATGATCACCTGTTGACAAAGGGAAACTTCAGATTTACAGTCCAGACCACAGTCCTAAGGGTTTCTAGCACTAATCCAGTGAGACCTGCTGACCCAGAGCATCCTCAGCTTTCGCTTGGCATGCTAATGCATTTCATCTGGGCAGAAAAGCAGCGGCCTCAATAAACCTCTTCACTATTTCTGCTGAATGTGCCACAAGACAATGACAAAGCTGCTTTCACAGGCCGGTGATTTGTAGACTGACTAGTGTTTAAATTAAGTTAAAAGGTTAGAGCAGCTGTTTAGTTCAGAAATCCTTATTTTATATTTTATTAGTAAGTAAAAGATAAAGACATTCTAATATTTAAGCCTCACAGATGAGAAAATGTACTGCTTTTCTTTCTCCAGACTTTCAATATTGTTGTGTTAGGGGCTGTTTATCAAGCAATGCAAGTGAAAATAAAACTGCAATCAGTTTGGGACATTGGAAATTGGTTTGCTGTTTTGTTAAATTTATTTTTTCAAAGTAATTGGTTTGTATATTATTTCAGATAACAAAAGACTATTTGTCTGCTTCCACACTGACCAAGAATATTTGATCATTTTTTTAAGAATATTTCATTATTATTTTTAGCCAATGTCATCCATGATTGATTTACTAGTGCACAGCTCCATCAGTCTTTTAAAGTTTACTGTGCAGCTGGCTGACTGGCCAGAGCTCATTCAGTTGCTTTCCCAGAGAGGTCTTCATCCCACAGTTGAACCTACTCCTGCTTACACAAAGTACTTGGTAATTCAAATATTTGCACAGAAGAAACTTATAATTTAAAATTGTCTGCAGGCAGCATGGCTGTTGGGTTCTCAATCACCCAGGTCATGGCAGTTTCAAGTGCTTGAAAAGAAGATAAGTGGGTTCTTTATGTTTGTGAAGACATTTTACATTTTTTCAATTTAATTCAACTTTATTTATATAGCGCCAAATCATTACAGCAGTTGCATCAAGGCACTTTATATTGCATGGTAAAGATCGTACAATAACAAAGAGGAAACCTCTGTAATCAGATGAGCCTCTATAAGCAAGCAATTGATAGTGGAAAGTAAAAACTCCCTTTTAACAGGGCGAAACCTCAACCATGCGCAGGGAGGAGCAAAGTCCAAAATGCTCCTTCAGTTCTAAAACAACCAAACCAAACAATCACTCCACAAATGAATGGCACAGAGCAGGTGGGAGGGCCACATCAACAGGACAGCACTCTGCTGTACACCTGCACCTGAAAGGACACTCTTTTGAGGATCCCAAAAGTCACATTTTGGACTGAGAAGACAGATGGTCTTCTTGTTAAGACTCAGTAGAATTGTCTGTTTTTCCATTTCACATTTCAATAAATCACTCAACCAATTTCCCTTTTCCCAGCAAAAGATAAAGAAATGTGGCAAAAGAGTGATGCAAGACTTTTGCAGAGTACTATATCACCTGAAGTATTTAGCAATGTGCTGACCCCGGTGTATTGTGAAAGCAGAACACTACTGAGTCTGACCCTAATGTGAAAGCTATTAGCAGTCTGCCTCTCTCCACCTCCTTCAGGCTCCGCTTTGGCTGTCTGGGTGGAGTTACATTACAGTGACACAGCACATCTGCCTCTGGTCTCATACTTACTGTGACACGGCAGTTTATAACCCTGGGGAGCACACAGGAAGCGTGCACAAACACACAGACGAGAAGAGCCCTCACATGAAACGACAGGTGGAAAGCTGTGCTGACACTCTATCTTACTGACAAAATGAGCAGGTGAAACACGAGGTGTGCGTTTGTTTATTGGTGGTTGCTAAGAGGTGCAGGCCACTTATATGGTAATGCAGCTGCACCCACTTTTAACACAAGATTCCAGAAAAAAAACAGCTGCTACATCACAATTGCTAAAATGATAGAATAAATGCATCTCCAACAGAGTCGACGGGAAAATCCCATCGAGGAACAGAAAGCTCTTTCAGACAAAGACAAAAGACCTTTAATCAGTCGCTGTGAGCTACAACCAGGAAATATGCGGTAACATTTTCTACTGCAGAAAGTTCCTGTGTGCTGCTTTGCACATCACACTTGTCCACAACCACACCAACATCACTGTCAGCTTCAGGCATTTTAAACATGTACTTTAACTCACAGGTATTTTGTTGGGGTGCTGCTCCCGGATCAGTCTGACATCTTCTACTCGCTGTTCTGTGGAGCAGAAAAAAAGGTCAGTAGACATCAACCAGAATGAGCTGATAAAAGACAAACACAGGCAATGACAAATAAGGCAAAAAAAGAAAAGAAAAGAAAAAAAGCTGGCAGCAAATCCCATCCTATTTGCATGCTGTTTGTTTTACATATCCCTATCTGCACGGTAATATCTTTGGTTCTCATATCAGGTGACTGTTTTTACAACCTGTGGTTCAACAGGTTTGTGAGGTGATGCACATCAGACCAAACAATGTCACAGCTGTAAGTGGCTGCCTACTAATTTCTGAAACAGATTATAAAAGCATCCCGTTAAACATTTATAACACCGGTAAGCTTTATGTACTAGACAGATCTATAGTTTAGAATATGTCTTCTCTCATATTTGGCTTTGGTACAAGCTGTTTTAGGAATCCTTATTGGCTGTCCTAAACAAAGAGGGCAGCAGGTGGGTGCTGTTGCTGTGTTCACAGCCTGGGATGAGCATATTATCTGATACCGGCTCTTACTGACATCATACATAGCCAAGAGCAGAAAAAAAAATGTCTGAAACAGAGTGCGGTTTCAGAGGACGGGGAGCACTTGTACACACACTTGCCTCTATAGTTGAAATTTTAGTCACGTTCAGTATGAGCAACCACTATTTTAACAGTGTATATATGCAAGAACATAAGGAAAACCATAATAGGTCCAATTCAACTAAAAAAAGAAAAAGTAGGATTACAGACATGGAGCATATGAAGCACAGGATCACACGGGAACAAACTGCTTACTGGGGTAAAGTGCTCGAGTGAAAACAAGATGGGCTTTTCTAAAATCCACTCATAGTGCAACAGCATCTGAAGTGATTAGCAGATCATTAGGCAAAAATTATGATCCACTTATTATCTATTCAAAGTCTGCACTGATTACTGGGATTGCAAATCTTGTGTGCGTTTCTCGAACATGTGCATTCTAGTTCCTTGGAAAGCTTGGCTGAAAGTGGACCTAATAATTGGGTTTTTTCTCCACAGTAATAACTCAAAGACTGGATTAAAATTCTACCATTTAATTGGTCTGTTTCTTTGCAATGGTTAGCAGATATGCGTGTCATTGCAGTGCAACTGTATAGCTTATAGATACAGCTGTGGTTGCTTTTGACTCCAGAAAACAGGGATAAAAATGAGTCCAAAACCAACATGTGGCAACGTCATTTTTGTACACACAGTCTACACCCAGCACATATGACCAAAAATATCACCTTCTACTTGCTGCAGTCTGAGCTGACAACAGCAGCACTACCTACTTGAACTAAACATCAGATTTAGGACCTTGAATTACCTGAATGGAGTAGAGACAATAAAAAAAATTGAAGCTCTGAGTTTCTGGTGTCCCTGTGACCCACCGCTAAAAGAAGTGGTTGTTCAGAAAACTGTGTGGCCACTGTAAGACTGTCTAACTAAATTAACTGGTTAACATGCTGCGGCCAAAACACAAATGTTTATCTTCATGCTAAAACTGAAAAAAAATTATATTACTTCATTATTCCACAAATGCGTTTCAATCAGAAACAAGGAAGTTCTGCATGCGTCAGTCTCTCATGACCTGACCATGAAGGGGGACAGAAAAACCAACTAAATGGGAAGCAAATGACTTTGAGGTTAAAAGGATCTGCTTTTTAAATATATTTGTTGTGCAATATTGGGAATTAGTCAGTTACCTCAAGGGGACACTGGAAAACTCCCTTAAGGTTCCTGAGTCATTCTATGACAAGCCTAGTAACTACGTAATGGATCATTTATTTAAAAAAACTAAACATGTGGGGCTAGATTATTCTGTCCACGGAGGACAGTAACACAAAGATTAGATAAAAGGCAACATCACTACCAGCTAGTGACCCTTATCACAGTGTAAACATTCATGTATACACACAAAACAGTTTCTGAATTGGCAATATTACAAAAATTTTCACATGACCACATTAACCAGCAGTTTTTGGACCAGACTTGTTGGACCGTCACAGCTTCATGCCAACTTCAACATCCTCATATGTACACATAACACGTTTGTCAGTGCAGGCTGGAACTCACACGTTCCGTTTGTGTATATTTAGACCAATAACAGGAAGGTAAACATGAAGCTCATATATGTTTAGTCATGCTGGGAAACATATTTCTAACGTTGAAGGCAGCAAGTACACATCATTGTTTATTAGGTAGTAATTATGATATGGACTGAACCTTCCCCCCAACCCACCCCCACATTAAGTTAAAAAGTTATCTACTTATATAACAGTACTCTTTGGTTTCATTATTATTTTACTTAAATATTAAATACATTCATCCAAATTTCATCTTTCCATTGAGATTAAAAAGCTATTTTTAAAATTTTCATCAAATTTGAATCATTCGTATGATTTGTAAGGATGTTCAAAATTCGAGCAGCAAAACTAACAACACCAAACAAAAACTAAAACGACAACACCAAAAAAAGGTTCTAATATTTTTAAGTTCTAGCCATCAAGTCTATTGAACTCACTTCATGATTTTCATCGTTTTGTTACAAGCAGCAAACCCAATAAACAGGATAAGAGTGTTAAACAATCTGGTTTATATTGCGTTATGGAAACTTGGCAGTGAGTTTGCAGGCCTTACATTTAGCTCTGTGGGCTGGAAACATAAGTGAAAGTATCCTCTGCATCGAGGCTATATGGCCTGTGCACCAAAACCAAAGACGAAAGAAGAAAAACAGGAAGAAAGAAAATAAAGAAAGACACGTAAACTCCACGTGTTCAGGTGCAGTTTTACATTTTCTCCTCTTTTAAACTCTTTTCTTCTCCTCCACAAACTGTCCCATCCCCCAATCCTGCAGCTCTCCTCTCTCTGCCCTGCATTTCGACACCACTTTGTTTTCCTCGCACTGCTCTCGCACAAGTAAACACTTCAGAGACACGGGCCAGCAGCTCACAGTCTCCTCATGTTCGACTACATCTAAAGCTCCACGAGTGGAAGCAACTGTCTTTCTTCTATAAGTTAAAAGGAGCACAGGCCCAACGAGGAGGCTGACTCTGCTAATCATGAGCAGCAGAAATTAGAAGTAGCCTGACAAAATGTAGGCTGATACTCGGCACGGGGATAACAACTAACCCCCACCTGGCCTGTGCAAGCCAACGCTGTGATTCACTTTTGCGCAGTTCAGAGGACAATTCGGGGCACAACCGAAAACCCACCTGGTTAGACAAACGACCCGAGGCGGAGAAGCAGAGCAAGAAATGTTAAAAACAAGCAGCTGTAAGACCTACCGAATGTCCTTCTTTGTTTGAAGGTTTTTTCTGAAGGCATGTTGCGCCAAAGTCGGTCAGCTGGCAGTAGGTGAAAGCGGAGGTAGCGTCTGTTTAGAAGCAGCGATATAAAAGCTAAAAACAACGTATAAAACTATCCGTGTCCGCGGTGCTGGCAGCTTATTAGCGAAACACTAACGAATAGACACGAGCCCCTAGCTGGTTTGATGTCGTCGCTTCCTTCCTCTGTTTTTGTCAGCGCGAGCTGGAGCAAGCAAAACAAACCAGTCACATGACCCATGACGTCACGCACCGCCCTCTCATCTGCCTCCTCTTTTTTAATTTATTTTTTCTTCCCCCTTCCCCACTGTCTCCACAAGGACGATATTTAAAATTGAACCAACCTATTAAAAAAATACGTATGATTTAATTTAAAAGAAAAAAAAAAAAAGATTATTTTATCAGAAAAAATGTTTATGGAGAGAAAACAATGTTTAAATGGCCATAAATTTAATTTGTATCTCAACAATTTACTAAGTTTATCTTCAGTTTCAGAAATCTGACCATTTTCGCTTTAAAAAGAAAAAATTATAATAATAATAAGGTTTTTAACAGGAGGCAGCCTATCGGAGGAAAGCTGGATTAGGGGGCTAAAACAGCCCCATTCAGACAGATGACGACCTTTCTTTTATATTGGGCCCTTGAGCCCAATATAAAAGAAAAAGAATGCAAGTGTGAAAGCTACTCCAATGGAGTATAGAGCAGGAAATGAGCAGAATAGGTCCTCTTTATCTGGTGTTAATGGGCATACTCCTTGAACACTTCTGCTCTGTGAAGCATCCTTCACAATGATGCCATTCTAGTACACACACCTCAGCAGGTCCAAATATTTGCATACCAAAAGCCCGAAGTGCTGTAAAATTGACTTTTGAAGGACTTAATAACATCCTACATAAAAGCCACTGAAGTTACTGAGAGGTGTGGGGACTTCTTAAGCATGGATACTTTGCTGGATCTTTTTCAGCCTCAGAGAGAGGCCAAAAAACATGGAACTGTATAGAAAAGCTGGGTTTGATGAGTATATGGCATATACAAGAGCAGTCTATAAAAGGAAAGCAGGAGAAATGAGTGGAGGTGCCCTCCTGCTTCTGGGAAGTATTTCAGTGTTGTTGTTGAGGGACTGGGGGAGTGTTGGTGAGAGGAGACAGCCATTCATGCCCTTGTAGTGCCGGAGAAAGGTATTCTAAGGAGGGACAATAGAAACCACAAGGTTGGTTCAGTCTTTTAACAACCCTGTTGAAAAACTGGTTTAGCTGCTCCTCCTCCTTTGTTTCTCAAGCCAGTAATGCTTTGTCCGATCTCTTTTAAGTAGTTGGTCCATAGCATTTATTTAAAAGAATTAAGGGAGCACGTGCTGATTTATAAGTGAAGTAAAATCCACATAAATTATTCAGTAACCCACAGTAATTATACAGAACACATGCAGCAAAGACGAGACAAGATAGAAACAGAAGACCTCTTTAGACAAATCACCATAACATCAACTGATGAGTCTTATGTATCCCTGCCACACACATGCAATGTTGTCATCTCAGTCGGCAGCTGCACCTCTGCAGCCTTTCCTTTGGCACTGTACACTAACAAGCATGTTGTAACTGTGGAGGAGCCAAAAAAGGAAAAAGTCAAATATTAGGAATTTAAGTGTTAAAGTTTTTAGTTTAATGTTTCTCAAAAGGAACGAGTGCAAACAGATGTAATAGAGTTTTTACTTATTGTAAAGACTACACATACATTTTCTACTACTGCTTTAATAGCCACAACATTTAGTGCCATCTTGTGGTTAAAACACATCAAATCAACCAAATCATATCATATGAACAACAAAAATCTTATTCAAGCAAAATTTCCAACACATATAATACTTTATTTAGTTGTTGTAGTTACGGTGTATTATTATGTATCTGTTGTGTTATAAACCCACAGCCCCTGTACACAGTGTGTACTAAGCTGACAACATACTATGGACTGAAGAGTGAGCGTCACCATAAAAGGTTTCGAAAACTAAATATAAGGAAGAGAAAATGTGATTGCTACAGGCAAAAATCAGATATGAAAAAACAGCAAAGAGACAAAACACAATCATAAAGGCACAAAAATAATTCAGTCAATCACTTCTCAGTTGAAAACTTCCCTAAATATCTTTGATTGATGGGTTTTCCTGATGAGGCCACATGTCTGTGCCCAGGGGCCCATTACCTGATTGTCACTGTTAGTAGGCATTGATGCTGAGAAATGCTGCTCACCTTGTGGTGCCAAACCTAACCTGGATGAAGAAGCCAGTATGTTAAGTTTAAAAACTCACTGAAAAGTCTTCAGCTAATCCAAAATGCTGCAGCAAGAGTCCTGACAGGGACTAGAAAGAGAGAGCATATTTCTCCTGTATTGGCTTCCCTTCATTGGCTTCCTGTTAAATCCAGAATTGAATTAAAAATCCTGCTCCTCACATACAAGGTCTTAAATAATCAGGCCCCATCTTATCTTTATGACCTTGTAGTACCATATCACCCTATTAGAGCACTTCGCTCTCGCACTGCAGGCTTACTTGTTGTTCCTAGAGTATTTAAAAGTAGAATGGGAGGGAGAGCCTTCAGTTTTCAGGCCCCTCTTCTGTGGAACCAGCTTCCAGTTCAGATTCGGGAGACAGACACTATCTCTACTTTCAAGATTAGGCTTAAAACTTTCTTTTTTGCTAAAGCATATAGTTAGGGCTGGACCAGGTGACCCTGAATCCTCCCTTAGTTATGCTGCAATAGATGTAGGCTGTCGGGGATTCCCATGATGCATTGAGTTTTTCCTTTCCAGTCACCTTTCTCACTCACTATGTGTTAATAGACCTCTCTGCATCGAATCATATCTGTTATTAATCTCTGTCTCTCTTCCACAGCATGTCTTTATCCTGTCTTCCTTCTCTCACCCCAACCAGTCGCAGCAGATGGCCCCGCCCCTCCCTGAGCCTGGTTCTGCCGGAGGTTTCTTCCTGTTAAAAGGGAGTTTTTCCTTCCCACTGTCGCCAAAGTGCTTGCTCATAGGGGGTCATATGATTGTTGGGTTTTTCTCTGTATTTATTATTGTGCGATCTACTGTACAATATAAAGCGCCTTGAGGCGACTTCTGTTGTGATTTGGCGCTATATAAATAAAATTGAATTGAATTGAATTGAATTTACATTTTCAGCCTCTAGCAGTAGGACCGTGTTTAGCTGTTTTTGTAGGTTTTACA
Organism: Oreochromis niloticus; assembly: GCF_001858045.2. Classification (NCBI taxonomy): domain Eukaryota; kingdom Metazoa; phylum Chordata; class Actinopteri; order Cichliformes; family Cichlidae; genus Oreochromis; species Oreochromis niloticus. The sequence goes on from NC_031972.2 coordinate 6,882,606, forward strand.
AAAGCTGCTGCCACAATTGTGAGACGAGGACATACTTAAAGATACACGAAGATGTCAAATCCACGAAGTAACAACAGGTCATTTTGCGTGCAGTGAAGTGATTTGACATTTAATGTTAGGAGCGCCTATAAATGCAGTGCTTGGGTAAAAGTACCCGATTACTTACCCGAGGAGATCAAGAAGAAGCTGCAGGTGTTATTTTTGTCCAGCAGGTGGAGAACTCTGATCACCTGTTGCTGATTGTGAGTAACGTGAAAGCGAACAGCGCTGGATTCAAGAACATCGACACTCTATATTTCCAGCTGAATCTAAAGTGAATACGCTCAGTTTTCCTTTTACTGTAATAATATAAATCTTATGTTGGAAGAGCCCTCCGCTACTTTTTATGCCATCTCATCACAAGCATGAAGACTATAATATAAAGAGGTTGTTTCTTATCTTTCGTTCCCAGTTCAGAGGATTACAGCTTATCCACAAAGGACCTCCCAGTACTTTATATTTTTAGGTCGACCATGCTGCGAAACCTTCCCTGCGGACTTCCACCTGAAACCCCCAACCAGTGCTCAGTCAGGTGTGTGTTTGTGTTATAGGGATGAAGACAAATCAGTGTTTGTGTACGTGCACGTGTTGGCACCCAACTGGGTGTGTCTGGGCCAGAAATGAAGTCAGTTAGAAATGATCTCCTACAGTCAAGCTGTGTATTTGTCTCAGCAGGGTGCCGGGCCTGAGGACTGTGTGTGAGGCATTCACGTCTCTCTGTGCACGTCAGAGACGGCTGTAGTGCATGAAGGTGTGTGTGAGCACACACCTATGAGCCGGGGGACACCCCGACCCTTCAATCAAGTATTAGCTGTCAATATTTGGACCTCCTTCCTGCTCCCCCCGCTCATTAGGTGGTGGTGGTGTGATTTCATGCTTCTCACCAGGAGGCCTTCGCAAAGTCCCAGTCAGCTGTACAGACGGATAAAGTGCTAATTTGTGTGATATGAAATGTTGACACTGTTATAGTGTTATATGTTACAAGGAGGGACAATATGAGTGTGGTCAATAACATGACAGATGAAGGATATGAAAGGTGCAAAGGCAGAGGCTGTGTGGTGGGCTCTAAACCTCATTGATTTACTATATTAATTCAGAAAGATAAGCACGGGCAGTAGAGGCAGCCAGTTTTAAGAAGAACTGTCGGTTCACATCATCCATCTATCTATCTATCTATCTATCTATCTATAAACCAGAACATTGTTACCACCTTATTTGCAAGTTCTTTTTTTTTTTAAAGCAAAACATGGCAATGTAAGTGACTAAAATAGAGTAATACAGTTGAGAAATGCAGCAGCCATCTACAGTGTAATAAAACTGTGGCCCTTCTCTCATCATTGGACATCCAGTCTGCTTTTTATATGTCACAGGATAATGAAATCCCCTCCTGGTAAATCTGTTCTGACCTTTTTTTCCCCACTCACCTAGTATCCATATGATTATCTGTTCTTTCCTTCACCAGCCCGCTGATGTTTTTCACCAGTCTGTAGTAAACTTGAGCCCCACGTTCAAGTGGCTGCCTCCTTTGTTTTTTGGCATTCAAGCTTTTCAGGGAACACAGCATCAGGAAATTCAGTCCAGGTTTCAGACTGTGGACGTGGTCATTAGATATATGGTGTGTGAAACAGAACAAGAACACTTATATAAATAAAATTAAATGCAAGTTGTGTCATTATCACATCTGATGTCCAAAATTTGAAGTTGAGCTCATTCGAGAGGCTTCATAATTAAACAAAAAGAATATTTAATATATTTGAAATTTGATATCTTTCCACTAATCAATACAAAAAGTAAAGAAAATTATTCCTGAACTCAACTCAGTACTTCCAAGTTTGACCCCAAATAACAAAAATTATCTAAAAAAAGTATATATATGTAGTTATTTATTAACTTTAAAATAAATTATCCACTTACAGACAGAAAATATGATATTTCTTCAGCAGATCTCCAAGCCCATTAAAATATCTATCAGGTTATAGAACATACAAATAATATGAATTTGAAGAGTCCATTGCGTCCTTCACATTACAAGCTAACTCCCGATGAATTTTCACACAGTCCCTTAAATAACTTGCCTAAACGTAAACTTTACAGCCTCTTGTTATTGCTAATTATTAGCCTGTCAATGTGCACCATGGTGACTTTGCTCAGAAAGGTACAAAAAACAGATTTGTACTTCACACAGTCCAGTTCATATTATAGTTATGACTCAGAAATACTAACAGACTTTGAATGTGCCCAGTAAGTATGTCCTTACTGCTTCTATAGGAATTAAGAGTGTAAATATATTAACTAATTATAAGCAAGTATGACCAACTCTGTAAAAGCATAACTTTTGGCACTTTTCTGGTCTGGATCATTTAGTTGTGAGTTAACACAATGTCACAACCTTGGAGTGGATGCCCCAGCAAATTCACCTCAACACCAGATTGTGCAATACTCTCAGAAAGTGTAAAAAACAAACAACAACAACAAAAAAAACAACAAAAAAACAACAAAAAAACCCATGTAAATTTAAAATTACAGGCCTCAGAACATGTTAAATGTTAATGTTCATGACATTACAATTAAAAAATAAAGGAACAAGGACAACATGTTTGGAGGGGCTACCAGGAGAAAGCCTCTCTAAAAAGCACTGGTTCGGTTTGCAAAGTTGCAACTGATCAAACCACAAAACTTCTGGAACAATGTCCTTTGCAAAGATGAGAGCAAAGTGGAGATGTTTGGCCCCAGAACATGGGCATTGAGTCATTGCAGTCATTGAGTCGACCATGAACTCCTCTGAATACGGAAAGTATTCCAGAGTCAAATGTGAAGCAACTTGTCTGACAGCTAAAGTTTGGCCTAAATTGGAGGAAGACAAAGATCTCAAGCAAGCAGAAGGACTGAAAAGTAAAAGAATCGAGGTGTTGCAATGGCCCAGTTAAAAGTCCAGAGCTCAACCTGATTGAAATGTTGCAGAACCTTAAGAGAGCTGTGCATAAACAAATGCCCACAAACATCAATGAATCAAATCAACGGTGTAAAGAAGAGTGTGGCGAAATTCCCTCACAACCAAGTGAAAGGCTGATAGTAATACAGAAAACAATTACTTCAAGTTATTGCTGTTAAAGGTGGTTCCTCAAGCTACTGAATCATGGTGTGTACTTAGTTTTTCACAGGACTGCATAGAGACCTGTGAAAATTTTCTTTTTCACATGGCTGTATGATATGTGCAGTGGGCTATGTTCTCTTTGACTAACAGCCTCCCGGGCTGAAACAGGACCAGACACCATATCCATCTTTTCTCATGCACCAATTATCTCATTCCTCCTCTACATGTCAGTTATATTTTTGCAGTTCTCTAAACCAGCTGTGCATATGTGAAAGTCCCCACACTTGCAGTTCACAGCTTTTCCCCCTGTCCTGTCAAAAAAAAGAAAAAAAAAAAAGAAATCCAGCATCCGATTGCCACTTGTCAGATTTCAGATTTAATCTTTGGAAGTTAAACTAACTCTATCCTTTCAGTTAATTATTTACCATCAATCAATCAATCAATCAATCAATCAATCAATCAATCCAATGCTGTATTAATTACTATAAGCAAACTATTTGAACCATTTGTTAAAATTTTTTCAGTTTTAACAATGTATCCATTTTTTTATTTTAAGATAAATATCTCACCATTTATTAATATATCACCATCATTATTTATTTATTTTGCTGTTTTACCCATTTATCCACCAGTAGTATAGACATTTAGGGATTGAGTGTGGGAGGTGTACAGTCCTAAAACTTTTAAAGAATTGGAAGCACCAATTTTGACCACAAGTAAAGTAACTTTGTATGACGATTACAAGCATATCTCTGGTTTGGCCTCAAATCTACCTGAGCTATTAACTTCTATTTGCTCTTAGGTGTAACATTTTTAATAGTTATCAAAGTTTCTAAGTTATATAACCTAGATATCCCTTTTTTTAAAGTCAGGCTGAGGTACTATACAGTCTTTCTACTAACTTCTTGATGGCAATCATTGAATGCTGCTTTGGAAAATGGTACTGGGGGCTTACTTTGCATATTGAACTTTGCGATCCGTCGTTGTGTACAGTCAGACATCTTCAACATGTGTTTTAAATTTCAACTTTTCATTCACACTTGAGTCCTGTGAAGGAGGCTGGTCCAGTTCAGTTCGAGGTGCAAAACGTGGTTTAAGGGCAGCATCAGGGTTAGATCACAAGTCAGAAACAAAAGAAGGAACGTACTCTGGAGTGATGGAAACACATCTCTGTGCATGAATTTCCTAATGCTTTCATAACATTCTGAAGCGCACACAGCTTGAATCATTTTTGCTTTGATGATGAGCTAACAAAATAACATCACCTCAAAACAAAAAATGTAGAGAATCTGGTCGTCGTGCATCTGTGACTGCTGTGAACCACACTGAACATGGAACGAATGGCTCAAAATAAATTTACATAGCAGAAACAGATGCGCTGTTGCACATCTGTGAGTAACGCACAGTGCTGCACCAGCCTGCACATTTTCACTGGGTTTTGCTGTCCGAAACATTAAATGCAGCCGTGTGCGGTTAGATCTGTGAAGACTAGTGCTGCAACAGGAAACACTTAGGATTGTGGCCTTTTCTGGATTACATTGGTTGCGCTGTTGCCTAGACAACAGTAATTAGAAAAGACTAGGTTACCAAGCAGAGAGCGGTTATGTTTCCTTAGCAACCAAGGTCAGGGAGAAGGCTCTGTGTTTACCTGATTCTGAGGAAGGAGACAGATACAACACATCTGTCATTGTAGTAAGTATTGGGAGGCGTCAGGTTCATGCAGTCATCTATTTTCCCTGCTTGCACTGAAGACTGTAACTTTAGCACCACAGTAACCTGACTGCTTCTTAATACATCTGTGCAGAAAATAGAGCATGTGTCAATTTCCAGCCTAACTGTCAGCGCAAGCTTTAAAACACACGGATAATACGAGGGGGAAGGAATCTGTTAGGAGAGCTGAGGAGAGCACACAGTGTCCTCCTATATGTAGGCCTGTGTGTGCCCGCTGCGTGCTCTTCCTGTAATTAGTTGATTATCACAGCTTGTCGTCACACACAAGCTTACACAAACATGCTATAATGACAATGACATAACAGGGCCTCCTTAAGCATCAGTCTACCGTTTTGTCACTCCTCTACTCACCGCTTCTATCATTCATCTTCCCTTTGCCTCGAAGCCCTTTTAGTCCGCCTGTCAGACAAAGACAGACACACACACACACAAGCTTCCCATGTCCACGTGTAACCAGAGGCTATGAGAACACTTAATCCCTCAGCACCTGCTTTCCATACAACTGTGACCTCTCTGCAGCTGGCTCGGTGTGCGCCTTGTTGCCTTTACATGTTCATATCAGTGCCAGGAAGGAGGAGGGAGGTGTTAATTAATTTGCATATTTGTAGATTTGTTTGTATCCGTGTGTTTTTAGTGACACATTTAAGCTTAAAAACATGGCCAGCGCTGTAGTGCGGAGAACAGATGGAGTGGGTATAACATGGCATCGTTATGATCCCATACAGTGCAGCAGAACAGACTGCAAGGATCAGCTTTTCAAATTAAATATGATGACACTTACACTGTGTCCTGTCTGCTCTCTGTACGCAGGTCCAACGAGTGCCAGCATCACTTCTGGTGCTTTATAAAGCCTCTAAACACACAGCTAGTTAAAAAAAAAAAAAATTGTTCAGGTTTAGAGATGAAAAGGGAAAAAATATTGAAAAGGATGCAGATTACTTGTTTCTGTACTCTAAAGCGTGTGAATAAATGAATTCATATAGAAGAATCTGAAGCAAAGAATAATTATTTATAGGGAACAACAACGCTGCTTAAATCTTGAGACACACACACACACACACACACACACACACACACACACACACACACACACACACACACACACACACACAGCTAAAACAGTACCCAAAATGTAGATCATTTTATTGCCATAAAATATATACAAACAGTAGCATGTAAATTAAAAACAAAAACAAAAAAACAAACAAACTGTAAAACAAATATAAAATAACACGACCTCTTTCCACATCCATGTGAGGAAAAAGAAAGTTTGCTTGACTGCTGCTCACCGACCAGATAAGAAATTCGGACCTGAATGTGCACGGCAGGAAAAAGAAAACACCTTTGGTTCCTTCTAAGAGGTCCGGCTACCTACAGCTCCCACCTCAGCTGCACATCAATCACTCTCTACACATCTCCATTTACACTTATTCCAGCCTCTCCTCCCTACAGGTCGCTCTTTGTTTGGTGGAGGAAGGGGCAAAAAGAAGGCAAAAGGGAAAAGGCAGAATTGCAGCCTTCTCACCGAGGGAGAGAAGGGGCTGAGGCGCAGTGAGTGCTGCGTGATGGCAGGGGAAAGAGGAGAGGAACAGTGGTTTCCATCAGGAGAAGAATGCAGAGAGAGGGCTGCTGATTTCTCTGGAGGAGGAGACGGCGACTAAGAGAACAAAGTGTTTTGTGCCTCCCGACATGTTTGTTGTATTGTCACCAGTAGCTGCTAACAGAAGCCCAACAGGCCCGCAGTTTGTCTCCAAGTGTGAGTCCATTTTTACGCCAGCTCCTCACGCGCACACATGTCTCATGTGGAAGTTGACCACGTACTCTGCGTTGGTGCGCTGGACAGAAATGGCAAAGGGTTCGAAAGGGTGGAAGGTGAAGGCAACCAGGCGACGCACAGCGTGATTAACCGGCCGTCCCAGCAGGCCCGCCTGGATCTTAAACTTCAGCAGGCCGGAGTCACGTGCATAAAATCTGGTGGGTCAGAGATGGGAGACACAGAAGCTGCGTTAAACTCATTTAGTCCAGTCTGTTCTTTTCTAGGACGCTCTGTGATGAAAATCCAAAGTACTGTTCTACTGTTCATCTTATTTGGGGAGCAAGCGGCTAAGACTATGACTGATTAACCTGTCAATCATTTTTCTAATCAGTTGATAAGCTTAAAAAAAAATGGCGCCAAACGGCCCTAATAATTGGTCAGGCAATCATAGCCTAGCTGTGAAAACAACTTAGACTCGGCAGTGTCCATTGCTTATTTCAAATGACTTTAAATTTCAGTCAATGTTTCTTCTGCACTTGGCTCCAATCTTACTAAGAACTGACTGGTGTGACAGCATCTTGTTAGACAGATGGGCAAAAAGCATGTGTAAATATTACATCAGTTTCCATATCACAGCTCGACATTAAAAGAATTTTAAATGAGCTAATTCTAATTCTCATATTTTTGAAACAGCGGTTTTATAACGGCATGCACATCACCACGTCCAGCACCTCTAAGACACAGAAGCTACAATCGGACGAAGCTGGTTATGAAGGCACCTCTACAACTCTTATAATTATTGGCCAGAGCATGCCAGTCTGCTCTCAGCTGTTTTTAAATCATTTCAGTATAGAGTACGTAACTGAAAATGATTTCATACGCTGCAAATAAAAACAGTCTATTACGTTTTGCTGATAGGCCAGTGAATGGTAAATCTAGAGAAACAATGCAGATGTGATTTTAGGTCTACGTTTTCCACAGCAGATGATGTGTAATGACAGGAAAAGGACAGGTGTTAGTTTGATACTGTTGCCAGCTCTGGTGCTCTCTAACGAATGCCAGGTGAGCTGAACAGTGTTGGTCTGTTAGCACAGGTCCCACTAAAGGACACCGGGTTCTCACTGTCCCCTCATGCAGTTTGTTTCTGACGGTTTGGTCAGACACATGCACGTGAGCAGTCCGTTTTAGGTTATTTTGTAGGGGTCTGGTAGTGCTGCTCCTCGCAGAAAACAGCAAATACTGGTTTCTGCTGTGTGTTGATGGCCTTCTATAGCCCCAACAGCTCCCTCTTGTCTCTGTCTCCTTGCATTTCTTCCACACTGTTGAGACTATAATAGGAAACAGAGCAAACCATGCCATGCTGGAGGATCTGAACTACTTGTGCAACCTGCGAACCGACGAAAAGCAAAACTGGAGAAAAATCAGTCAGGACATATAAGGACACCACAGTAGTCTATGGCCAGGACCTGCAAAGCCATTGCCTTTTTGTGGGTTGCCTGTTGTAAATTCTGCAGTGCACCTGTTGTCACTTCATTCACTCACACAGGTGAAATGGGCTCACAATGGTTTATGGTTTCTAACCAGACAGATTGAGATCCCTGAGCCATTCCCTTTTTATCTTGAGTAATGTTTTATTTTCACCTGTATATTTTCCTTTTATTACTGGGATATATAAAAATAATGCTAGTTGGAACCAAAAATGGCCTCAAATGATAATTTTTTTCTACAAACTAATAAAAACAGAAAGTTGTCATGTGAGAAGTTTGTTATATTTTCTTTCATATTTTTGTTGTTGTGCATTTTTCCAGAACATTTTTATCGAAATTGTTGATGTTTAATTTACAGCTGATTAATAATTTAGTATGCCCTCCACATCACTACCCAAGTTTCATAGTCAGTAAGGCTGCTGGATTATGGCAAAAAAAAAAAAAAAATCATCACAATTATTTGGTCAAAAATGTTCATCTCAATTGTTAATCACAATTATTTATTAAGTTTACAAATGAAAAGTGTCCTTTGGCACTGGATTTCTTTAAAAATGTAAATGAAAAACAATCAGGATAAATTAAAAAAAGATAGTAGTGGAAATGGCAGTCAAGAAGGAGAAAGCCTAATTTCTGGACATTAATTAGCATGAATTGTGTCATGCATTAAGATTACAAGAGGACAGTTCATCCTGATGGAGTTCATACCTGATGGGGTGGTCTCCGCAGGTCTTAGGCCTCTCCATCACTGACACCCACTTGTCATCATAGCTGAAGAGGGAGAGGTCAAGGTAAGGGCTGCTGCTGTAGGACTGTGCGCTGATGGGCAGCTGACCCAGCAGCCGACGCACCGCTTCGGTATGGCCGCCGTATTTGGCATTCACAATAGTGTCCTTAAATCTGAAGCGGCAGGCAGACAGCTCAACATTAGCTAACCCCTGTGATCCTGAATTGTCTCGTTTCCACTGCAGCTGGGTTTATGTGCAAATTCTCCATTTATTGAACAGATTTCTATAAATGGCATTTAAAATCAAAAACACTTTTCTGAGAACTTCTTATAAATTGTAGTCTCCAAACTCTCACTATATATTTCCAGCACTCAGCAGTGACTCAGTGGTCTCACTCCTCCACTCTCCCTTCACTCTTCTAAGCTCGGGATCCATATTTTTCAGACGTGCTCTCACTTTGTTTCATACTACATTATCTCCAGTCTTACCGGCCTGTCTGTTTCGCTCTACCTGGCTTGTGCTAGCCTGAAGCCCTCTGAACTGGGCTTCACTGCCAGCTAGTTGTAAGTGGTACAAATCGGGTTTGCTGAATGTGCTCACCAGCTTTCAATTTCTCCCCTCCTCCTGTCCGACATCAATTTTCACCACTCTAAAATCCAATTCTGAGCTCTTTTCCTCACTCAAACTATCCTTTATCGTCTCCTCCTTCTCCAGCGCCCCTCCTCGCCACCCCATTCTGCTTCACCCTCCACAGGAGGATTTTGTCACCTATGCTGGCCAGTCAAACCACCAAATTCAATCACAGTTCCTCCAGCCACACTAACTGTCTTAATGTCTTTCTTCTATATCCAGATTAAGTCCTGAAACTCCTTTCCTCCCTCCTTTAGGCGATCGTTGCTGATCTGCTTCACTTCCTGACCACTGTCTTAAAATCCTCCCTGACATTTGATGCTGCGTGGCATCAGGAACATTTTCTTCTTTTATTTAGAATCCAACGTGACCTACTGTTTTGTTAGAAGAATTTTTTTTTTGCATTTTCCATTCATAATCACAGACGGTATATAAAAGAAGGAAAAGCCACCTTGAGTGTGATGGTAATGTGCTCTGCTTATAGGTTGGGTTTTAAAGACAAACATGAATATATTTGGACTAGTTGTCTTCTCTTCTTTGATCCCTAGCTGGCGTTAGGTCTGGATCGACTCCTAAGCCCATACGCTGCTGTGGGTGCCAATGATTGTCCAATTTCCTTCACAATTCGTTTCCATGCATTGCGATGGTTGGTGACTGTCCCGGCCTCGTCGAGATTTATTCTGCGATGTCCATCTTCTGATGTCACCTTCTGGTATACTATCTACCAAATAATACAACTTACTGTGTGGGACAGTTGTTACTGTTATTTGTTACTTTGTCTCTCTGTTAGACCAATACGATTTGTATTCGCTAACCAGGCACGTTAGCATTAGATGGCGACTTGGCTATCTAATGCTAGATGATCTATCATCATCTTGTCCAAAATATGGTTACTTCTGGTTATAAAAGAAACCAATATGGCAGTGATTTGTAGCTAACTTTTAGCATTTTAGAGTCCAAAACTAGATTGTGATGGTATGGTGGCTTATGCCATCTTATATATACAGTCTATGGTAAAGGTAAGAATCTTCATCTTAATTGAAGCCTAATTTGGAAGACTCACTTTGGCAGCAATCTTAAAGTTAGATAAACTGTAGTTTTTGGCATTATGTATCGACTTTGTTAATCATCACCATGTGGCTACTTTTCCATCATTTCACTTTATTTTTTTGTTGGTACCTTCTCTGGACCTGTCGTGCGTAGTTATTTGATGAAGCAGAGCAGGGGAACTGGACAGCTTGGCTGTGCAGGGTAGCATTTCTGAACAGGTCGCAGAAATTCTCAAACAGCTCCAGCAGCTGGTCGGAGGTGTTCTCGAAGACAGCCAGCACCTCCGTGGACACCATGTTGTACACAACAAAGAAGGATGGCTGTGAGAGATCCAAACAGGGGAGTGGAAATTTAGAGAAACACGACGAATCATTCTGTAATTATTTAATTTAATTAATTTAATCGGTAATTAATACTTTGATGTTGCTATGTTTTTTAAAACCATAATCAAGGCCTTTAATGGGGAGAAAAAAAAAAAAAAAAACAGTCAGGCATGAGACATTCATTCTAGCATCATTAAAGCTTTGAAGGCTTCAGCATGTTTACATTACAGGGTCACTGCAAGTTGAATATGGCAATGTTTATAAATTCTTCAAGGGCAAATTAAAAATGGCTGATTAGCTCAGAAGTGAAATCTGACATTTCTTGAAAATAAACTGAGCATTAATTAGGTCTATTTGTTGCCACAGTGAATTCAGAACTGAACAGAATCTGTAGGACAAGCGTATCCTTGGAGACCTGAAAGAGGAATTCCTGTTACACAGCACAAACAACAAAGGACAGAGAGAGAGAGAGAGAGGCTGGGGAAAGCAACAAAGAGAGGAGAGGGAGGAATTCAAACTCAGATCATATTTTCTGTGTGCACGCGCCTCTCTACCTGCGAGGGGTCGGTAACTCTGAGCGTGACCACGTCTTCGCTGGTGTATTTGATGAAGAGGTGATGCTCATCCAACAGCTGCATCTTCCACATCCTTAAACGTTTCAGCTGATCAAAAAACTGGAAAAACCTGCAAGAAAAACCCCAAAACAAACAAACAAAAAAGGAAACTTACATGCTGGATGGCCTTTAATGAATCATAGATGCACAGTGGACAAAATCATGAAGAGTTTCAGTGCTTCAGCAGTTAATTTACTCACACAGCATTACACAGAAAATAAGATAACACTAAATAAGCTGAACTGAAAAACCTTGCCAATTACACAAGTCAGAATTTTGCCAAGCAAATTTAATTTAACTTTTAAATATGAATATTTGTCTATTCTTTCTTTCTTTTTTTTAAATTTAACACCATCACCATCTTACAGTTTATTAGATAGTAAATGTGAAGAGTGAGAGAGGAAATTTTGGGTAGAAAGAGAAGTGGACTGGCATGTAGTAAAGGTCCATCTAAATACGAATTAAACAGATATATGGCATGTGTGCCATGTATGTATAAGGCTGCCCCTACTTCTTTTTAAATCTGTCTGGCAATCAGAAAAACATGCATGAATTCAGTGATAGCCTGATTCTGTCTGAGTGTTTTTCCTGTTAAAAGGGAGTTCTTCCTTCCCACTGTCCCTAAGTGCCTGCTCAAAAGACAAATGTCTGATTGTTGATGTTTTCTCTCTGATATTGCAAGATCTTTGCCATACAATATAAAGCGCCTTGATGCGACTCATTGTGAAGAGGGGTATAAACAAATCACAGGAGCAACAGGGGGGGTTTCTGGGAATTATAGTATACATCGAGTATACAATGGCTTTACTTTTCAGATCAGAATCGACATCCATGCCTTTGTCAATTCATGAATTTTATACAAACAGATGAAAATACATGCCAAAGAACCTGAGATAATTGTTTCACTCTGTGACAGCCAATAGATAAGACAGTTTTGTTTAGGCTTCAGATTTGAGCTACAGCTGATGATTAGTTTTTCAGTACTGATTACGACTCAAATCAACCACTTGATAGATAGAGTTCAAAAATGCTCATCACAATTCCCCAAAGCCATACATACCATTTGATTTTAACACTGAACCAAAATAAAATACCCCAAAAATATTTATTCTAAGTTAATCTATGATTAAAGAAATGCTCTCATTAGAGAGCCTGGAAACAATCATAAACATGAAGATTTATCTACACACACATCTATCACAACCTGTGATGACATTTAGTACAACTCCCTCTGCAGACACAAAGGCTTTCTTATTCGTCCACACAGGCACAGATACACAAAATATGGCAACCAATAATCAAGAAAATTGAATTATTTTTCTGATAATGGAATTTGAGTTGATAATTACATCCAATAATGTTGAGCCTCCTCAACATCCGGCTGAGCATCCGATTTTTTTGCCTCTCTCTCCTCTCTGCCATCTTTTGCTGCCCATTTATAGAAGGGCGGTGCGCCTCGCATGCAGTGAGGACATAAGTGAGTGAAGGATGGCTAGGGTGAATGACAATCGGGCTCTTTATCCATATTCAGCAAAATCCAACACTGAGAGATGGCACAAGCAATTTATCGTTTGAAGAAGAAGAACATAAACATGAGTCCTATACTCGCAGCTCCTTCTACATCCACCTCTAGTATGCTTTCCCAGAAGTAGTTGCAGAACCCATAAACAACATACCAGCAAACACACCCATCATGACAAGTGCATACATATGTCAGGATGTCAGTGGTGCACTTTTGTTGGCAGAGTTAGGACCAAATCTAAGGAGGCAGAGAAATAATTTCAGACAGCCGATTGCCCTGGAGCAGGATCTAGCTGTTTAAAATAGGATCATAACAGCGTTATTTTACCATTTCCATATCAATGTATATTCAGTGGCGGTCCGCATTTTGAGTTATAACTGCGCTTGTTGCCAAATGCAGTGGTCTGATTGGTTAGATTGGTTTATTCACATATTGAAAGGGAAAAAAGCCACAAATTTGTTCTTTTAAATTACGCAGTCAGTGTGAAGTGCTGCATTAGGAACAGGTGAGTCTGAAAGATCTTTGTGACACACAAAACATTTGCATGAATTTTTGGTGTCCGTGTTTAAAGGCCTCAAGGCTCTGTCAGCATATTCAATTCAATTTTATTTATACAGCGCCAAATCACAACAACAGTCACCTCAAGGCGTTTTATATTGTAAGGTAGACCCTACAATAATACATACAGAGAAAAACTCAACAATCATATGACCCCCTATGAGCAAGCACTTTGGCAACAGGGGGAAGAAAAAACTCCCTTTTAACAGGAAGAAACCTCCGGCAGAGCCAGGCTCAGGGAGGGGCGGCCATCTGCCGCAAATCCACGGCAGCATATCCACATAGATATACATTTTTTTCCTGTCCACATTTGTATGCCATTACTCTCCACAACAAAGGTTATTTTTATCAGATCTTAAATTATGGAGCGGTGCTTAATATTTGACTGTTTGGATATATATTAATTGGGTCTAAATATTGAAGTATATACAATATCAGATTGCCCTTGAACTTGAGCTTCACATCCCTTACACTCAAAAGTGCCTAGTCTTGCTCTCCTAGCAGTGCACAGCAGCATTTTCCCCACATACAGACTTAATAATAAATAAGCAAATAGCAAATTACATTTAGCTGAGATTCCACCTCTACTGTCTAGAACTGCAGCTCACAGTCATTCACCCGTTCTCGACATCTGCTGCGAGTTAGACAACCATTTTAACCACAACCAGGTGGAGATCTGATGCCACCACACTCAGCTTATCAAAACTGCAGAACAGGCAATAAAGTTCAAGTCTGTCAACAGTTTGACAACTTATTGGAGAGGAGGATTATTAACTCTGCAAGAAATGCTGCACAGGAACAGGAAGCCCTCCACCCTAATGTTTTATGTGGCTGAGAATTTAGTTTTAAGTTATAATTAAGTGAGTACTAGAGATAAATAACTGTAAAGGGCTTTCTGTCTCTATATGCAGTTCATTCAAGTCGTCTGATCCAACATAATCACTACCTCCTCTTGGCTGTGGCGCTGCCGTCCTGCTCTGCCCTCCTCCAGAGGTAGACCAACAGTCTGTGCTTGAGGGAGTTGATGGTTTTGTCGGTGTACAGACGGGCGAAGCCTGGCTGATTCTCAGCCTGAGTTTCTGTATAAACAGCTGAAAGAGTCAAGAGGTCGTCCTCATAACAGAACCGACCGATAGTCCTCACATCCAGAAAAGTTCCGTCTGGAGTCACCTGGCACAGCCACAAAAGCGAATTATTAACGCTTTATATCACAGATTGTCCCATCACTGCAACAGGCTATGTAAGTACTCACCTGGAAGACATGGATGGTCTGCTGCTGGACCGACAGCACAGCCAGGATGTTCCTGTAGAGGTAGAGGCCCTGGTTGTGTGACAGGATGATTTTGTCACACTTAAAGGACCTGGTGTCACACAGCCTACCAGTGTGGAGATCGATGATGTGGAGAGAGTAGTCTTCTAAAGGAGACCGGGGGTTGGGAGTCACGGATTCATTGTTGCGGTACACCTGGTGGGAGAAAATGTAGATGAAAGGAGCAGTAGGAGAAAAAGAAATCATTTATGCACATCTTCCTTTTTTAAATTTGTACTAAGCTGATACCTCAAAGAAGAATGGGGGCGGCTCCTCAGGGACATAAACAGCCGATCCGACAATGACATAGCGGCAGTCGTCTGTGAAGAGGCTGCACTCCCGGTTCAGGTGCTCTCCATTCGAGGCCACATTTGTAACGTGGAGCAAAGAGAAAAAGCGCTCAAACAGGCGTCCTCGGATGTTGAGGGAGCGCTGATCGTTGGTGGTGAGAAGAGTCTCTCCTTCTTGGCCTCTAAGCAGATCCTGAGCTGCCTGGCAGCCTTGGTATTCGTATATCTGTATGATGAACACCAACAATATTTTCTGGTGAATTTAGTATTTCAACAGACTGTGTGAGTTACACTCTGGACCAGGTGGAAGATAAGAATCACACAAGATATTTGGTTTAGGGAATGTGAAATAATAGAAGGTTTGTCTCCTCTTACCTCTAGGGAGGTTTGGTCAGAGGAGAAGGCGATAAAACAGCGTCCATCTGGTGAAAATTTCCTGAGGAAGCAGGGTGGCTTCTCCACATTAACCACAGTGAAGTTGGGGAACAGGTTCTGGTGGAAACAGCGCACTCGGTACCAGTGAGCTCCAGGTCGACCGGAGCAGATCCTACGCTTCTCAAGACGATGGACCACATTCTGATTTTGGATGCGTCTCGGTTTCAAGGTTGGGAAGTCCTCATCCATAGTTGTCTGACTCTTAAACCCCCTCACAGTAGGCAGTTGGGTTGTTAGCAGTTACAGGTAGGCAGCTACATCACGAGTATAGCGCTGTTACATGTGTGTTTTAAGGGAAAGTGAGAGATCAGTGTTAAATGGTTTTGATATCTGTCAAAGTGTCAAAGTTTTAGAGATGGCGAGTTTTACTTTTACATGTGCACCTGCTATTATGAGAGAAAGATAGACTATAGCAAACTACGCAATCCAAGAACTTGTAAAACCTTTAAATTTTCTTCCTGTCATCATGTTCAGGCCTGTGAAACAGACTGTGTGAGATTTTGGAGATATCTGCCCAAACTAAAACAAGAGTGATTATTTCACTTTAACATCCACATATGGCCCATACCATCAGTAGCTGTCACATTTAGGACAATACAGATGGTTAACAAAAAGCAAACTTAACAAATGGGTCCTAACATTTTAAGACAAACATACCATATATAATGAGTGGGGTAAGTTAAGTAAACCATCTTTAGGACATAGTTTCTTCTCTTTTTTGCGTCTTCTTGGAGCCTTTAACGTAAACTGCATGCCAGGACGTTTGATAAAATGATCAATAAAAATAAACTGTTGCATGTTTAAAAAGAAGCTTTCTGTCTTCTCCAAGTCCAGCAGCTTGTGTTAGCAACAGCGTTAAGTTTGGCTGACGAGATCGAGTTTAACTTACCTCCCTCCGAAGCGTTGACAACTAGCCACCAACGTGTGTCTCCTCTTAGTCGCATAAGCTAAAATAATTTCATTCAGCCCACTGAGTCACTGTAACCTGCCACGTTTCTCCAAATCCCAGAAAGCCCGATAAGTCTCTGGATCCATGAGCCGCTGTGCTTGTTGTCAGACAGCTTATCAGGAAACGTAGAAGAAGACCGCAGACGCCAAAGGGCTGCCATTTAAAACAGCGCCCCCACGTCCTTCTAAGGTGAAGGAGGATATTGCAGTCTGTGACAACGAGGGACTACAGAGAGTAATGTGCAAAGCTAATCATTGACATGGCTGTAGTGATACTTCTGTACAGTGTAGAAAACTTGCTAAGATCTTTGCCCTAATACAGATGTATTAGCATATATGAAAAGCTTGAAAATTATTTGGTTTTTAACAACGTTTTTGCAAGACTCTGGAAAAAAAATGTCATAACCCTCTAATAAATGTAATGTAATGTACACTCATTGGCATTTATTAGGTACAAATTGCTAATACAGGGTTGGGCCCCCTCAGAACTGCCCTAATTCTTCATGACATTCTTCATGACACAGATTCAACATGCTGCTGGAAAGACCTGAGAGATTTTGGACCATATTGACATGATAGCGTCACACAGTTGTAGCATTTTTACTGGTTGCACATCAGTGATGCAAATTTTGTTCCACCACATGTCAAAGGTGCTCTGTTGGACTGAGATCTGGTGACTGTGGAGGCCATTTGATTTGGCCAGACAACATTTTTCCAGTCTTCTACTGACCAGTTTTGGTGACTCAGTGCAAACTGTATCCTCAGTTTCCTGTTCTTACCTGACAGGAGTGACACCCAGCATGGTGTTCTGCTGATGTAGCCCATCTGATTCAAGAAGGACCAAATCATTGTTTGTTCAGAGATGGTTTTCTGCAAGAGTTTATATTTGAGTTACTGCTGTCTTCCTGTCAAATTAGACTGGAGATTCTGTCCATGATTTAATAAGCCAGTAATCACCATAAATAGGGCAGTACATAATTGCTTATTTACTGCTTTGTAGCATTAAATAAGTAAAGTAACAACAAATGTAAAAAAAAAAAAAAGTGACAGAGTACACAGTACTATATTTGTCATTGTAAGATTTTACTACACATAATACTAATGCTGCTTATTAAAACACAAAGTTTGCTTTGATTTTTTAAAAATTATTAGATGCCAATAACAGACATACCTTTGTGAAATAAATAAATAAATTTGTTATCAAATGACACGTTTGTGATTACACTATATAAGCTAAAGTATAGCCCACTTCTTCCAGCTGCTACTTTGTTAAATGTCTTTAATAAAATGACAGTTTATTTTTTCCCAAATTTTTTTAACAATATAGAAAACACACAAGGGCCGATCAGCAGTCAAAAGCAACAAAAGCAGCAACAACACAAGCTGAAGTATAAAAATATTCCAATGCAAGCTAGATAAAAACAAAGGAAATACAACAAAATAAAAAATGGTGCTGTTTATCTCACCATTACTTTACTATATTTTAATGTTAGTGGGGCCAGCACAGCAGAAAAACTGCACTGACAACCCAAAAAATACACGATCCAAAAAAGCAAAACCACAAACACCAAAACAAACAGGTGGTTGTATAGATCATGTTAAAAAAATTTAAAATGTGACTTCATCTCAATAGCCTGTCCTTTCAGAATCTTTAAGAATATAATACCTGTTAGCATGATTTGGACCACTCTTTTTTTTTTATCACTTTATCAGCTTTCTGATTGGCTTTCCCTCGCTGCCCGCTGCTTTCCTTCTGTGAGCATCTTCCTTTTCTTCGAGTTAGTTAGTTCCCGCCTGTCTGACGCTCACTCTTTTGATAATTCTGCACGTGCTAACGCGAACATCAATCCTTAGCATCAGATAGCGAACTACGAGAGGAAGTCGGTATCGATATTTTTGTCCCACCATTACTACTTCATTTTTCTGAGCATCCCAGTGTATCCTTTCACTGAACTCATTTTTAAGTGGGTAATTGCAGTGGACTGCATTTCGATGAGAACCTTATAGTGGCCAAAAATGAGCCAAATGCACACCTGCTGATTTCACTGAAGTGCCAATTTGCTGATCGGTAGGTGGGTTTGCAGGTGAGGAGCACAAGTGCTCCCAAAGACTTTGAACATGATTATAATTGCTTTGACTAAATTGGCAGGGAAAAACAACAGACCTTTGGCCACTGAACCTACAGTGTATATAACTGTCCTGTTTGTTTAGCCTATGTCATTTAACTGATTTGTTTATAGCAGCACGTAGCATACGTGAACCCAAGGTGACCTGTGCTTTGCTCCCCATAATGACAGATAATTAAATTATGATTATCCTCTTTCAATGAGGCATGGTCTTGTGGATGGAGAATAGCATTATAAAAAGAAAAAGAAAAAGAAAAATGCTCAGAGCACATTGGTCTTGGAAGACTGCTAATGGTTCTTTGTGCAATTATCTCTGACCAAAGAGTCTCGATTAAATGTTGTAATTTTCCATAAAAGCACATGTAGTGGGCATAAAAGGCCAGTTTGAAAAGAAAAACGAAAAATGAATGGAGAGAAGAATGTGAAATTATCCACTTTAAAATCTAATGGCATTTTCCTTTTCAGCTATGTCTGATTAAACCTTCGCTTCAAAATGTGGAAGACGTGTGTCTCCGTGTGTGATGTTTGCGTCCGTGAGCGCTCGTGTTTGAGCGGCGCCCGCGTTTGTGTGCCTGAAAATTGTACACGCCCGCATATGTACAGGTTTTTGTGTGCTGCAGCAAAAAACACACACGGGAGTAATTCAAAATAGGAACTATGTACCATGCTATGGTTGTTCTTCTGTTATTTTCCCTCTAATAAAGCGTGCAGTACACAGGACACTCGCCTCAGCTTTTAGCATCAGCCCATGAAGTAGAGAGGAGATGGTGAGTGTGCATCTGAGTGTTTTTATACACTTTTTTTGGCCTCGCTACGAGAAGACACAGTGCTTATTTAAGATCTTTTTTTTTTTCATGCTTTTGGGCTTTTTACAGCCCAAAATGGATGGTCACTATTTTTCCTGCTTTTGTCCACATCTCTTTCTCCAGGTGAAACAGCACAGATATTTTGCTCTTAACTGCATGCTCTCGGCACAATCAACCTACCTCAGATTCAAGAAATGTGAAAACTTTAAATTGTCCTCTTTTCAGTAGACTGGGGGAAAATGATGGGGAGTAAGAAAACAAGATTCTAATGTACGGTACTGTGCAAAAGTCTTGAGCCACCCCTCATTTCTTTACACTTGGCTTCGAAAGGAGGCAGATTTTCTTTCAACAGTTTAAAATGGTCTTGGCTTTCTATCAGAGTTTTTCTATGTGTGTTTGCTGCTTTTTCACTTATTTTCAGTCCAGGCCTTGTAGCCGACCATTTTTAGATCAATGTTTTTTTGTTTGTTTAAGCCACTTAACAACTTAGACTTGGAAAATCTGGAACTCTTACCACTCACCCATGAATAATTAAAGCACGAAAAAGACACCTAACTCAAGGGATGAACCAGCGCTGTGTCTGCACATAACCGATAATTTTGCAAAGAACAAAATTTTAGGCACTCTTATTACTCACAGCCTGTTACAAAAACACATTGTTTGTTTGGATTTATTTAGCCGAATCTGCAAGAAATGCCAAAAGATAACACAGTTTGACAGACATAAAATAGTATTTTTGGACTCTCTGATTCCCAAAGAGTTACTGAGAACTTGAAGTGCAGCGTATTCTTAAAAAATGTGATGAAACTGGACAAGAAGAGGACAAAAGAAGAAGTGGCAGGCCTAAAAAACTATCCACAGGAGAAGAAATCTGAAAGTCATGTCCTTAAAAATAGGAAAAAACACAGGTAAGGCCCGACGCAAGACCTGAGACATCCATCTGCCCCTTCAGTTGATCTACCATCCATCTACTATTCAATGAAGCCTCATCTGAAATGGTCTCAGTGGGTATGTCGCTGTTAAGAAGCCCTTCTTAAGGAGGGGAAACAGGAGAAAAGGTTGAGGTATAGCACATGACGCAATGAATGAAAGTCATAAATGAAAATTTGAAATCTTTGGTTCAAATCATCATCATTTTGTATGGAGGAAGCCAGGAGAGAGGTACATCAGTGAGTCTGTACATGTGTAAAAACATGGTGGAGGTTCTGACATGTTTTGGTGTTGGAGATCCAAAACTGATTTAGTAATGAACACAGAAAAGTAGCAAGACTGTAGCTCAGGTCATATACAACAGGTCATCTACCAATCAGAGGGTCAGTGGGTTGATCCCCATCTCCTCCTGTTTATATGTCAAAGTATCCTTGGTTAAGAAATTCTGAGTTGCCTGTGATGCATCCGATGAAGTGTGAGTGTAATTGTTAGATAAAAGTCCTTGGGTGTAGATAAAAATCACTGTATGAATGAGACTTGTAGTACAAAGTGTGCTTAAATTCAGGAGTTCTGCATAATTACTGGTCCATTCAATGCCATCTGTAAATTGTCTGATTGGCAACAGCTTTGTTTTTTAGCATAACATTGGCCCCAAACACACTGTTAATGCAGTAAAAGCATACCTGGAAGGAAAAACCAGAGCGGGACTTCGACATACTGAAACAGTGTGTGGGATCATCTTGACAGAGAAAAGAACAAAAGGCAGCCAACATCCATGGAAGAGCTTTTAATGTCCTTCAAGCAGCCTGGAGAGCTATTCCTATAGACTGCTTAATGAAATTACAAGAAAGCTGCGTTGAACAATAAAGGTGGTCATACTAAATATTGACTTTCTGTCTTTGTGCCTGATATGCTGCATTTCTATTTATATGTGCACATTTCAATAAGTCGCTGCACTTTTTTCCAAATTTTGGAACAATATATATATATATATATATAAAAATCACGGCTAGGGTAAGACTTTTGCACAAACTTGTTTTTTTTAAGGGGGAAAGGACACCCTGTTTTTGGAACAAAAAAGTAATGGCGCTGAACAAAATGCATTTGCCATTATTATCATCATCATAATAGAAATTTTTAAAAGAGCATTTGCATTAAAGGACATGTGGATGAAAAGTATAGAGCAAATTCCTTGGCTTGATAAAGCTCCTATATAATGGCACTTAGAAAAGGTTACTCGAAGCTTTGGGAGCAAAGAGAAATACATTGTTTTACCATTTCCTCCAGCTTTTGTTTTTTTTTTTTTTTAACTTCGACAAGTGTGTTTGGCATTTAACAAAAGCTTTTAACTTTTCGATCCAGTGTAATTTCAGAGCACAATAGGACATTTAAACACTGTAACTTTCCAATCCTTATGCACCTGAACTTTTCATGTCTTTTGTGACAGTGGATGATTTCTGCTTTTTTTTCTGAGAAATTACAGTGATCACAAATGCATTATGGTGGACCAGTTTGCTGCAGCCTCTTCAGTGCTGCAAAGTGTAAGCTGCCGGACTGTGAAAGAGGTGGAAGTGGAGAGATGGGCGAGGGATGTACTTTTGTGTGTCTCCTTTATGCATGGACTGCTCAACAGACCAAACATGGTCAGGTGCTTAAGGAGCCACCAGGCCCCTAAGACGGGACTCAAATGTACTGTATGCATCTCAGGCTTCATGTTTAACTTTTTCAAGAACCAGCTAATAAAACCACCATATAAAAACATCCTGATAGAGCAGGCAGGGTGCAGGTTATCTGCATCACAATGGAGGAGAAGCTGATCACTGAGGTGAGTACCACTATGAACTGCATGTAAAGATGGAGGTAACCAGGGGTTAAAGTGGGCGGCATTCCAGCGCCTTCAATTAATGAACAAGCAAATCTGATTAATGCATATTACAGTCCAATGATTTAATTTTTCGTGTTCTGCAGCCTGGCATTGCTTCCAGTGATGGCATGAAGATACTTGCACGGTAATAAGAAAGTAATGACATCCCACGGCCCGCTCATTACATCCCCTTTTTCCTTCTCGTCCCTGTGATGCGTTTGCAAAAAGTTGTGGTCACAGCTGTGCTTCAGCATCTGGCTAGAACTACAGAAGAGAAGCAAGCATAAAGGGAGTAACATTTTAAGTGGCAGGTAATTTCAAACTGCTCCACAAAGATCAGCAAACACTCAAACTGTTTGTGCACAGCTTGTCTCGCAGTGTGTCTGTGAGCTAAATGTACAGCTGCTGTATTTCACAGGAAGAGAGAGGAAAAAAAAGGTTTATGTCCCCTGAGACGCAGAGAAAGACCGGACAGGAGAGGAAGATGAGATTATTTTCAAAGGTGGGGCCTGGCTCAGCAAGCAACGTTTCATAAACTGGAAATTTAAAGCTTATCTGTAATGTTCTAGTTCATTTTAGAGTTTTTAAATAAGATGTTGGATCTATACGTGATGTGTTTTTGAAAAAACAAAATCATTCGAAGCTTGAATAAAATTGAATTAAAACAAAAGTTGCATGAACAGGCATGTTAGTGCAGGCTAAACGGGTTCTTTTGCAGTAATGCAGTATGTTGGATTGATGGTGTTCAATGTAAGATTACAGAAAGGTTAGCAAACACAAGTTTATAATCAAGGTGATGATGCTGATTAGATTCACTCGCTGAATTTTAAATTTTGTGCCAGTCTTATATGTCTTATATGAAATCAGCCGTAAATCTGAAACATCTGCTCAGATCTTCTTGAATTCAAGAAGTTGGCTGAAAGCAGCATCACAGCTTTCTACCTAATCCAGCGGCACTCACAAATTAATACCACATTACACTCGATCGTAGGGTTCCCCCACCTGCCAAAATCCCACTTACACCTTTTTCATCTTGGTGTGGCAACTGAAGGCTGGATCTAACTGAGAGACTGAAAAGACACTTACACAATCAGTCATACGTTGGGTAATTCTCCTAAGCAGCTAATTTGTATGTTTACTGTCAATCCAACCAAAAACAAACATTTCAAATGATTTGTGTAAAATAAATAAATAAATGGAAAAAAGCTTTTATAGAAAACGGTAGGATGCCGGTGTTTTTCACACATTGTTTTAAAAGCAGCTCCTCACATCCCCAAATCTCTGTGCAGAGTGCAAAGTTAGTCTGACACACAGAGCAAAAAAGTCACATTAACTGAAGTACGGCAGCTGGAATAAACTATTAGCATATTAAATAAACAGCAATTTGGAAGCTATTTTTGGTGTTTTATGGAGTGATGCTTTCTTTGGTAAATCTATATTTGTCTGATAGACAACATCCAGTAAAGAGCACAGTTATTTCCTATGTGTTGCAGCAGGCTGGGAGTGTAAGGTCACACTTTTCACTCTTACATAAAGAGTGATTGAACTAGACGAAGAGTGCAGTGATATATGTTGTTAATATAAATAAATGCAATGCAACAGATACAAAAATAGAACATATAAACCGAAAAATAAAAGCACACTGCTGATTTCCACCTGTGAGCAAAATGCAATCAAATAAATTACAACCCACTCTGATACATAATGCCTCTCACAATCTACCCTCGGTCTCGTGGCTGAAGGTGTGGGTGTGCTTATAAAGAATATTTTTGCACATGTGATAAAAGACACATTTACTGACATGAAGCTGTAAATCTGAGTGTGTTTCCTGCTGCAGGATTTTGGTTCCACACAGATTCCAGTCAGCCTGCAGCGTGGGGAGGGAGAGGCCAAGTGTTACTTGGATATTTAGTGGAAAATTTGTTTCCACCCACAAACACATCTCATTTAGACAATGCAATAAAATAAATAAATAGAAGTGTTCAGGTTACCACACCTTCCTGCACCACAGTTTGTCTCCACTTGTTTTTTTTTTTATCCATCATGAATAATTTTGATCAGAAGCTTGGTTAAAATAAAATAAAAAATCGTCTTTGAACGTGACTTTTTTTTTTTTTACAAAGGGGGGGGATGAAGCTTAATTAATTTCCACATCTCTCTCAATTAATCATACATTTTCTCCAACCTTCTGTTATTTAGTTTAGCCGAAAATAACTCCTCGGCTTTGGGAAGCTGCGTTCTGGTTCTCGTGTGTAATTGGTTATGAGGAACCCTCCTGCTAAATGTTCCACATTTTCAATTTCAGTTTTCTTCAACTGAGGCATAATTTTAGATGTGGGTTAGCACAGGGGGGCAAAGGAAGCATAGTGAAAATGCAGCTGGTACTTCTTTGTCAGTATGCAGTATATGTACGAGGCTACATGCTTACGTAATGTGAAAACTTCCAATTATCCATTGATTTTTCTTGATTGTTGCATATAACAGGAAATTGTCATCTTACAATGACAGTTATAATTTCCTCAGATAGGCACGCGTCCCAGTTTTTCCATTGTGTTTGTGGGCAGAGCAGAGAAGAAGCACGAGACATCAGGCAAGTACTGATCATGAACAGGACGCAGCCAGTTCCTTCCACAGGGTCAAACTTTTCCCTCACTGAGGTTACCTGCGCAGGATGAAAAGTCAGGGACACAATTATCGTGCCATTTTCCTCCCCCTAAGAAAAAGAGACTATGCTCAAAGGAAGAGCTTTAAAAAGGTCACCTGAACTTGCCTCACTACCCTCTCACTTTCCCAATTCAGTCAGGGGCGAATGGCCTTGGTGGGGGACCGAGCGGCTGTACACATTACAGCCGCGTCTCAACAGCTAGAGCTGAAGCAGGCCTGTAATTTCTGCCATTTGAGAGTGTGAGCTGAAAAGCAGAGTGATGGCCACTTTTCTGTTATTATTCCTTTGGCGGAGTGCTAGCTGAAGGAAACAACCACGCTTTAAGAACATGTCCATCAGTCACTGGCAGTATTTGGAAATGGTATTTGTAAAAGTAACTCTGCTGTGTTGTATCGCTAGCTTTGAAAAGCATGTCCAGTTGCACATGTTACAGTATAGTGTAATATCCCACCCTGCATCTGCCCCCCTGGCCTCCTGCATTATATGGGAGCAGCTGCAACATGGCAGAATTTGCTTTTTTAAGATCCAGTGTCGACAGGTTCTCAAGAGATTTCGTATTACTTGGACGTGCAGTAACATAGCAGCAGTGTTAACTGTGTATTTGCATGGAATTATTCGCCTTAAAAAAGCAGGATATTTATATTCAAAAGTTACGTGGAGAAAGCAACAATTTCCAACGTTAACAATAAGTCTAAACACTGATTTAATATTTAGGGCTGAATTTACCATCTATAGTTCTTCTTGAAACACAATAAACACTAAAAGAACAGGGACCAAATTATCATATATATAATGTCTAACTGAATATAAATAGACTGTATTACTCGTTTAGATTACCTAGCTGAGCTTACTGCAGATAATCAATGGTATATTGTCGTGCTCCCAAAGTACCTTAACACACAAATCAAGGAAAGTAAAACAGCATCTTACTCATTTCACTTTGTTAATTTCAGTTGTTGTATTGCAATGTTCTTATTTTTTTAAATGGTGTAATTATAAGAGAACTTTTCTGTTACTGTGTTCTATAACTTTCACTGGCTTTGACAAAATGTGAACCTTATATAATTTAAAAAAAATCAATCAGTTTTAGTTCAAATGACTTTACTTTGAATGCATGTCCCTGCCTACACTCGTACAAACGTCCATAACTAGCACAACGACAGCTGACAGAATCCAATTTCAGCAATGTCTGACATTTCCTAAATTATATATTTAGTGTCCACTGTAGTTGGGTAATTATATAGATGGTTGATGTGTTGCTTGCTAATTCATATGAATGCATCAGTGATCTGAGGAGAGTGTTGGTGTGGTTTGCTTTCAGACCTTTCTGACTTGAGAATTTAAAGCTAAAAGTTCAGGAGACTTTGGAAAAAGCTGTGAGGTCATACAAAGGTTAGATTTACCTTTTTTACCTCGTCCAACTCTGTGCAGACTTGCCTGTGATTGCACAGAATCATTACTTTTTAAAATCAATTTCATTTGATTCAATTTGTTGAAATAATTAAAGTATCTTGTGAATTTTATGATGATGGTGATATTTTACTGTCACACTTTGGTTTTTGTTCCATATCTGGACCCTTTGTTCTTTTGCAGCCACTTACCTGCCACACCTCTGTTTAACCACGTAATCACCCACCTTAGTATTTGCAGTATACCACCACCTGTCACACCCTCTTGTTTCTTACTCATAGTACAACCTTCCAGCTATTTTCTCAAGTTCATTGTGATTTGTGTGAATCTTTTTGCCTAGTTTTTGGATTTTGCCCGTTGTCAGTCCACCTTTTGGAATTGCTCCCCTTCGTTGGTGATTAACCACTGCTGAATTTGCCCTGCATTTGGTTTTTCTCCACCAGTCAACTGTTACATTTGCATTTTGCTTGATTAATAAAAATCAGAGTCTAAAATTGTTCATTAAAATATGAATTTTTACTTTAAAACATCTAGGTTAGTCTCTATATAAAACAACTGTCTTCACAAAAGGTCTCTAAAAAAAATACATATCAATAGTATGATTAGTTATCATTCGAGAGTGCAGCACTTAACATAAAAAAAGGTTATTATCAGATTTAAACAGATTTTTTGGTTTGTTTGTTTTGTATCATGACATCAGGCTGTTTATATTAATGTCCCTATTTAAGAGCCTTTACATCTATTAGCAGCCATCACTCTGTTTTATCTATCTTATGGAAGTCTTTTCAGCCTCCAACTCCAATTAAAAGCAATTTATGAAATTACTATCACATCGCCAGAGTGCTCCAGCTTGCCATGCTGCAGGTATTATCAGCCATGCTTATGAATTAAGAAATGCAATACAAGTTGATGTTTGTGTCGAAAGGAATAGCCTTTGCATGTCATTATTATAATAGCGCTGGCTGTCGAAGCATAAAATTGTTTACAGGCTGAGACGACAACATGAAAGGGAGGTGTGAGTGTACAAGAGTTTATTCAATAAGGACTGTAAGTGACAGACAACATAAATTGACTGAACCATTAGTGTAAAAAATAAATAAATAAAATCCAGTATTTGGACTTTTAAGCTCAGGCTCTCTTGTCGAGCTGCAGCTGCGCACGGCTGTCTTTCTTCCTCCTCCTTTTCATCATCTCACTTTCCCTCTTCTGTTTTCAGACCTGACTTCATTTTAGCAGGTAAATGAGTTCTTAGTGAGTATTAACTAAGATCAGTGGTGGTTATCTGATCAGAGACAGTCACATGGAACATAGACCTCTCCTTTTTCTCCAGCCACCTGCACTGCCTACTACAAATGACCCATGTGCCTATGGGTGTGTGTGTGCGTGCACAACTGTGTATGGTATACCTGCATTTGTGCATGCGACCCAATGCTCATGTAAGTATGTTTATCTATGCATCTATGCATAACTGTGTGTGTGTATGTGTGCGTCTCCAGGGGCTGAGGGGTCGACAGATGCTCCTTCTCAGTGAACACAATGAATTACTTATAGGCCGTTAAGCCAAACACGGCTCGCTGGCCGCTGGTTTACCCAACACTGATAGGGCCATCTGCCGTGGTGGCTCTGCCTTCCCTACTGCTCTTTACAGACACGTAACAAGACGCTTATCTGGCAGGGTGGGGCCCCACAGATGATTAAAAACATCAGGACTTTTACAATTGTCTGTGTGGATTTGTGCATGTGCCTCACTATTTGTCTATGCAGGTGATTTCTCAACAATGGCTTAAAAAAAACTGAAGGGTTGGGTGGTGGGCTCAAGCTGAAATTAGGGCTAAGTTTAGATGTGAGATGTGGAGTTAGGTTAAATGAGGCAACTGAATGAAGAATGAGACTTGCATTATATGTCTGCACAGGTCTTTTTAATTCTCAGGTTATCCTGTTTCAGCAGGAAAAACAGGAGCAGAAAACAAGAAACATCCAAAGGGTAAGTATTGATACATGCAATACAAATTACAGCCTATTCATATTATTCAAGCCTGATCTTGGTGATAGACAAAGACATACCTGGACTAAGAGCTAAAAGAGAGCCTGGATTCATAAAGCGCTTTTCTAGTCTACAAGCCACCTTTAAAAATCCATTCATACTGTTCTTTATTGTTGACTCTAAACTTGGAAGCATGTCTTCTTGCACATCATTGTGCCCCACTGCAAAATGACAGCGTTAACCTACCAAAGTTTAGCACGTATGCTAACATGTTCGTCATCCTAGCTTAACGTTGTAAGCTAATTGGGTTCATTTTGTAATTAGCATGGAAAATAAAACAGCTAAAATTGTAATTAGTTGTATAATTATTAGTTAACCAACCCAGTACTGGAGAAAAATCATGTCACTTTTAATAAATATCTGTGTCTAGAAACTGAAGCACATGCAAAAGTACATCAATCTTTGGGCTAGCCAGCAAGGAGCGACTCCTGATTTTACAGAAGCCCAAGAGAACACATTGCTACTGCTCACTTAAGCTGATTATTTTCATCATCAGTTTATAGTCTCCTTCTGGGAAACTTGTTTTCAACAAGGCAAAAATAAAATAATTTAAAAAAAACGCCAGGCAGCAGTAAATTGACATTTTGATTTCGTTACCCCAAAATTCCAAGTTTGGCATCTCAAACGTTTAAGTTGCTCACTCAAAATTTAGTTACTTGTGAATAAGTCAAAATTTCAGAATAACTAAAATTCTGGCTTGCAGTTTGTAAACAAAAAAACAAAAAACATCTCAGTGGCTGAAACAAGCTTCCACATTCCTTAGTTTAAGTCTTACTAAATGCATCAGTCAGAAACAATGATAAAGCAGGGTATGTTTCTACCCACCACACACAAGTCATTGCTGTTCGGGCAGCGATCTTGGTTTCGGTCAGCTCTGTCCCTCATTTATCTTGTTAGGTTTCAAACCAGCAATACAACCAATATGCTCAGCTTGAGGTTTCAAGTAATAATTAAGGAACGGTTTGTTCCCAAAGTTTGAGGATACTGATAAGTCATGGTGAATTAATTTTAATGAACAAATTCTAGAAAATGTTGGACAATATCACAGGAGACTGCCCTTAGTTTCTTGTTTCCTACTGGAATTTCACTTGGTTTATTTTTGAGCAGTGATTTTTAACAGTTAATCCGTGACATTGGGTTAATAAAACACCTCTGTGGTGTTTTTGATTGGAGGACTTGTTTCTGTCAGGAAACTTACAGGAAGTTTTTTTTACCTGAAAAAAACTTCCTGTAACTGGCAAACAAATGCTTGTTTAATTTTCTTATGTTATATTTGACCCACAGTTAGTCAATCAACATCTTATATGAGTTTTAGTTTCCATTTTCAGGAGGAGTTCATGCTGAGCGTGTGGGTGTGAATGTGTGTCTGAGAGCGTAGGTGAACAATATGTACCTGATAGTGTGTGTGTGCGTGTGTGTGTGTGGGAGTGTGTGATGTTTTTTTTTTGTTTTGTTTTTTGTGGTTGCCATGCTAACGGGACCCTGTGTACCCTCTAACACAGAATTATAAATTTGGGAGGTCTCCCTGAAATTATGTTTGGACCTACTTCAAGCGTACTGAACTGTAGATAAGTGCAATCTCATATTCAGCTTTATAAATAAAGATGACAATAGAAAGCCTTCAAGCAACATATTGAGTCCTAAAGCACAATGCAAAGGTTTCAAAATGCATTTTTGGCATCTCTTTGGCAAAAATAAAATTGTAAGAATCTTACCATAAAAGAAAATAAAAAACAACAAAAAACTGGAAACTGCCATGTGCAGGTAAAACGTTTTAAATTTGTGAGATGTTTCCCCACTGAGTTCTTGATTCCAATTCAAAGCCCATTAAACAAACCCAACATGTGCATTGTCGTCTAGCCAAATGTAAGGTTGTTATCAACCTCTTTCAGATCAGTTTCCAGATTGTGACTGGACATTTAATTTTCTGATGAAGCTATGTGCTGGTTATACACACACACAGACACGTACACACACATGCACAGCTGCAGTGCCAAACCTTTGTGTGTAATCTTCATGCTATCTGCTTTCTCTGAGAGTACAGCCATTAAAAAAAGAAAAACAGAAAAAAAAAAACCTTTGCAATATAAGAAGTACAGGTGGATGTTTTTAGTGACAAGATTGAATTCATCAGAAGGACTGCCATCTACCACCACTGGTGCTGCAGTGTGGCTGTTCCTTCCTCTGAAAATACTAAATGACAGTCCTGATTATATTTCATTTTCCCTGAACACCGTAATGTTTGTCAAAACTGAAAATAACAGCAGGTCATGCAAAACACCAGAAAAAAAATCACACTAAACTGAAACATTATCCAAATTTCCCCATGGGAGACCATTAATCTATTATTTCATCTAACAAATGTCACATCGTTTTTGGTTTCCTTAGCTCAAATGGAAGTGTGTTGCAGATATTTGCTGCAGTAATCACATGCTATTGTTTTTGTCATCGTGTGTGTTGATGTGTGTTAATGTTCTAACAAATTAGGGTTTATCTGTAGAGTTGGCATTTGTGCTACTCTTTGTAATAACACATCCAATGCATGATGAGAAAGAGTGATCCTGTGTTTGTTTGACTAAAACATCTATAGGCTAATCACACTGCCTTTTACAAAGGTAAAGGGTACAATCGTTGGTACCTTGTAAAGATACCGTTGATCGTTTCACATTTTCAGAACATCAAACCGGATGGTGCTCAAAGTTGTCTGAAGTCTTCAAGATGTGCTTTCTGATGCTCTCTCTGGAACTGCTCTACTGTTATTGATGGCTCTAACTGAGATGCCAAGTCCAGCAAAGCCTCTTAGCTCTACAGGGAAACACCTCATTCTCCAGCTTTCTCTGTGGCAGTTCTCCCACTGTATGCTACAGATGAACTTGCATGAATACAGTCTTCATTGTTTCCAACAGGAGGTTTGGTATTTGTAATGTGCCTCCTTGAGTCCGCTTCACAGGTCTCTAAAATCCTGTTCTAAACTTGTTTTGAGTCTCACTTTTTTAATCTTGTGCTGTCTGTTTATACTTATGGTGTGAAATGACGGCATCTGTGGTGCTTTCTGACACCTGCTTGGGCCATCAGCATCTTAATAAGATGTGCTGGAGTGTATCGCTCCCATAGCACGGACCATTTATTTAGTCTGATACCATCAACAACAAACAGAGACTGAGGGTTTAACACAGACACAGAGGGCACTCAGGGAGGAGTGGAAACACGAGTGAAACACAGCTGAAAATAATCAGATGTGAGAAAAAGAAAGGGAAAACTAAATACAAGGCACAAGAGACAAAAGACTACCAAAATAAAATAGTAAGTAGAATACCCAAATTAGCCTGCACTGACTTTCCTGTTGAACCTTTAAAAATATGAAATATTATTGTTTAAATGCATGTCACATACATATCACAAAATAACATTAGCAACACATCATGCAACAATGCATTGCTTGGTTAAAATAAATACAGATGTGAATTAAACCAAATAGCACATTAAAGGAATTAAAGGTTATACTTAAACTTTAAGTTTGCAGTTTATGTAATGTCTCAGATTGTTCAGCAATCAAGTGACATCACTTCCTTCATGGCATCATCTGAAAAGACTCCCCAAATATTATTATGTATTAAACTCACATGATCTCCCTCTAACCTCAGTATGGTCAAGCTATCAGTGTTTCTTGTTACTGTAACACTGTCTTCCTCCATATAATATTTCTTCCATGGACTTTAAAGAGAGCAGTAGCCGCAGTCTCCTTTCTTGTATCCCCTGTCGATCAATGCTTACTATTTCCCTGGGAGGCTTTCTTTGTCAAAATCCCTTAACCGTTGCTCAGATTCCTCGGTGATGTTCGTGACTGCCATCCCCTCTCGAAGTGTGTTGTCAAAAGTCTTCCCCGAGCTATGCTCTGGGTTTTCTTAGACCGTTGGGATTTGTGTTCCTGAGATGGAAAAATTGCATTTATCCATGACTCCGTGCCCTTTGTCAGCATCAGTGACCTACATTTCACCAACTCGGAGGTTAACCTCATTCATCCCTACATTTGCTGTGGCTCCTTCGGGACCCATCTTGCTTAGGGTACTGACTTTGAGATCACTGTAAGGTTGTCCATGTAGGTGCACCAGATCTGGACTACCAAGCTCAACTCATGATCCACTGATTTCACCATCATACCCAATGCTAAACTGTGCAGCCTTTTTATGGTTTCTACTTTGAATGTGTTTCCACTCCACTGGCACTGATGCCAATGAGACTTTCCTGGGAATTTGCAGAATTTGGTCTTTGGTACATAACGTATCCTGAGAGCTTCTTGTACTAACTTACCACAGCACCAAATATTCACTCTCTCCACTCCTGAGCATACTTGAGAAGCTGTGCAGCTATGTCTAAATCCTCTAAACTGCCTACCTCAGAAATGGCATTTGTGCACCTCAGTCACACTGTACTGATTCCTTTGGATTCTTTGAATCACTTAAAAAAGGGTCTCTCTTTGGGTTTGAGCAGGCAGGTGACTCCATGGAAGATCCTCTTCATCTTCCTTGGGAAACCATGCCTCTGTGTCTACAAACCTGCGCTGCCTCAGCTCTCTGCCTCTGTACAAGATAATCCTGAATCTCACCGACAGGGCAGTGCTAGTAAACTTTATACGAGGTCCTGGTGCTGACCTAGATCTTTCCTTTATTACGACTTCCTGCAGCTTTTCACAAAGTTCCTTTCTAAGGTTGAAAGCAAAGATGTCAACTTCACCTCTGACACAGGAGCAGTTTGGTGAAGGCAAATGGGTTTTTGATAAATGCACTGATTCTTTTCTTTTTTTACCCTCTTACATCTTTGATGGTACATATTCTCATCACAGATTAGGAGCTTTTTCTAAATGAAACACTGGATTTGATTTGTTGGATATGACCTTAAATTTTGCTTGCACAAGCAAACAAGTTGGCATGTTCCAAGTCTTGTGTTTATTTTTTTATTGAATTAAATGGAAAACGTGAGAAGAAAAACCTACTGGCACTCTTGCAGCGAACTGTCTGTGAAGACTGTTTAATGTATGCTAAATATGAGCTTGGCTTAGCATAAAAAAATGAAAGCAGAAACTCAATCTCAGTAAATCAATGAACAGCTTATATGTCTGTACATAAATAATACACTATTGTTTTTTTTTAACTGGGCTGCTACTTATATACTTTTCTATTCTGACTGAGCACTTAAAGCTCTTCAGTACAAGCCTGATTCACCCAGTCACACACAGCACTTTGTCTACCGTTCACACACACAAATGCATTCGAGGAAACTCAGGGTTCAATATCATGCCCAAGACATGGATCGAGGCGCTGGCCTTCCAATTAGCCGATGACCCGCTCTTTTTCGTGACCCACAGCCACCCCAGTGAATGGGCTTATGTAGTGCACTATGTTTTGGACTGACTCTTCAAAGCATCAAGTTAAAAAACAGTAAGTAATCAAATGCTTATGATTAAGATTTAGAGGTGTTGTCAGGTGGAATTTTGCTGACACAGAGAGTAACAGTACTGTAATGTGTTTCTTATGTCATCTTTAGTGAATTTATCTGTGTAAGAAAGAGCTTATTTTTGTGTTATCTCTGGATTGGCGCGGCAGAGGCAGCGGTGAGCGCAGAGTACAGTATGCTGTGTTCATAGTAAGCTGTCAGAACGGCACTCGTCATCCCCACTGTTCGCTGCCCTTTGTCAAACTAGCAGAGACTCACATGAAAGGGCTCTGAGTCGCCCTAGATATACGTATGTAAAAGGGAACACAGACCAACAGGGGTTACATTCAAGTTTGGCAAAAGACCCTGCACAAACGTCCATATGAGTGTGTTTGTCTGTAAGCGTGTGTGTGTGTGTGTGTGTGTGTGTGCGGACTCATTTCAAAAGCTCCACACACACAAAAAACAGAGAAAACAAAACAAACAAAAAAAAAAAAAACAAGCACTCAACAACACAATAGCATTTCCCACAATGGTTTCTGAGTCTGGGAAATTAGAAAGTACAATGATGCACACAGCACACAATGGCCTTACAAATTGCTCATTTGTGTCTGAAAATACACCTCTTTTCTATCGTTTCTGCCATCACTCTGCCAGGAAGACACACAGTGACATATTATGTGTAGCTGTCATCTGCTTAGCAAGTAGAGTTCACATGAAATCTAACATCATTTTAAAAAAATATTTCTTTATTAGCTTCAGATGCAGTTATAGTGCTGCTGCTTACAGCAAGGAATGAACAGGGTCACTGTATTCTGCATGCTGCAAACATAGTGTACTGTGTGCATCTCAAATATTTATGTATGCATGCAGTGCTTTTCAAAACATCACACTGTTATACCGTAATGTGAAATACATGTGCAGCAGCGTTACATTTTCTCATTCTGTGCAATAAATAAACATATAGTTGGGTTCCTTGCAAAACAAACAAAAAAAAAAAAAATAGAAAATATTTTTAATAGTTGATAATAAATTGTATTATTCAGGAAATGCAGTTTTCTTAATTTAGATATTTATTTTTACCACTGCATTCATAATTTACAGCTTTCAGGATGTAACGTTCACATTAGCCTGGAGCCTTTAACCATAATGATGCTGGTAAAGCAGGAATGAGTATTACTCATATTACTCACCTTGTTTTGTGATTAAAATATTTTCTGCAAACCACATCATGTGGCAGAGCTTTTGCTCTGGTACTCTGCTCTGATAATTTGGCATTTCTCTGCTTTCAAATCTGTTAATATTTATTCCCAAACTGGAAGAGGTTCCAGCAGATTCCAGACACAACATCAGAGGTCTCTGTCCAGAAAAGGAACACCCAAGACACTGCATATCTATCTATCTATCTATCTATCTATCTATCTATCTATCTATCTATCTATCTATCTATCTTACACTATTTCAGTCTATAAAGAAAATTTAAAAAAAGAAAAGAAAATACTTGCACAGTGTGAGTCAAATCTTTTGTCATTTGTAGAAAATGGCCAGCTCAGAAGCTCAATCCAAAGCTGTCATGCTTTTTTGTTTCCTTTCTATTTTTGGCCAAGAGCATTAAAGTGTATCAAATATGCAGTTTTCCATATATTTATATGCTTGTGTGTTGATGTGCAGAAGTATGTATTAGATTACATATTACCTCATTTTTACTAATTGTTTGCACAAAGGGCAGGTTCATAAGATTTTCTTCTTCTTGCACCTTTTTCCTTTGACTTGATGTGAGTGTGGAAGTTAAAAAACCCCCTAAACTCAGATAAACTCTGAGCATATAAAGATATTTAGCTCCAAGCCCTTTGTGGACCTAGATGGGATTTCTTTTGTCTCAGAATCCCTGCTTAAATATAAAAAAATATTTTGAATTCAAGCTGAATTTTTTTTTAGAAATCTTTTTTTCCTCTCACACAATTTAAAAAAAATGTGTTCAGAAAAAATTAATAATACTTCCCTTTGTTTGCATGATTTGGTTTATCAGACAGGCTGCTTTTATACACTAAAGCTGAAACAACACAATGAGAACAGTTCAAACTAAAGTGTGCACGCTGTCCTTGTTACTTGAATGGCTGAAGACTGTGAGACCTTTTAATTGATAAAGAAATCAATGCTTACAAAGAAATACTTCAAAGCACCAACATGAACTTAAATATACTTGGCACTTTAAAAGTGCCATTTGGCAATAAATATTGGCAATAAAAACTGCAGTGAATGTGAAACATCTCGAATCTTCTTGTGAGATCAACATCAATTTTCATTGAAATCTAAATGCAACTGCTAACAATAATGTTTTCCTCTTGAATGTAGTAGCATAAAGTAAAGAGGTACATCTATAGTGGTGTATCAGGAATATTTTGCAATAGGATAGACACAAATGTATAATTTAAGCAGCAGAAATCACAACTGTAACAAAGGTGTGACTCACCTGCTTCTCTTTGTCTCCTTCTGTCGACTCCTTTGTGACTGACAGTGATAACAGAGTAAACGATGTGGAGTTTTTTTTTAGCACATGTATTCATCTCCTCGGTGGATATCAAGAAGACATGAAGTGCTTCTGTAAGTTTGGCTCATTCTGTGAATTTGTGTGTGTGTGTGTGTGTGTGTGTGTGTGTTTAGACAGTCTTACTTCCTCCCTTTAGTAGTAAGTGCAAAAATCACCCAGCATGCCACTGTATGTTTATTAACTGTCTATTTCGAATAATAATAAGAGTGGGAAATAGAAAACGCATTCACGCTGGGCGCTTGCACTAAAATGTGTTTTTTGTTTTTTTGCATTGAGACTTAAACACCTCTTTTTCCTCTTCCTATGTCCAGGACATAATGTTGATATAATTTCTCCCACAGTTCAAATAAAGTCGGGGAAAAGATGGAGGAGGGGTTGCTGGGTGGAGGGTAAGGTGATGGGCGGGGTGACGTCAGGTCCTATCAGTCTGACAGACCTCCTATTGGACCAGTGCAGGCTTTTTAAAGGTGCAGGCAGAAGCGCGCAGGAGAGTCGCTCTCCTCCACAGACGAGCCGCAGCTCTCCAGCTCTCCATCCGGCAGAGGAGCAGCGGAGCCGGGCTGACAGTCGCCAGGTGAGCGCCGGGACCTTCGGTGTAATCTTTGGGGCGTGGGGGGAGGAACAGACCGTAGAGAGAACA
Source organism: Oreochromis niloticus (assembly GCF_001858045.2). NCBI lineage: Eukaryota > Metazoa > Chordata > Actinopteri > Cichliformes > Cichlidae > Oreochromis > Oreochromis niloticus. The sequence continues at coordinate 6,919,586 of NC_031972.2, forward strand.
GGGGAGAGAGGAGGTGAAGGGACAGGGTTGTAGGAAACTGTCGGAGCGTTTGGTTTCAGTCAAAGGGGAGTATATGGGTCAGAGACACACCGAGTGACATCTGGTTGTTTTATATCAGCTAAGATTCAAATTTCTGCGCGTAATTCTGTTTTCTCTCTCGCGCTTTAGCCCTGACAGTGACGAGGAAGCAGCTCCGAGACTGACCTGATATATCAACAGGTAGGTGCACCCACCTGTTTCTATTTCATTCCATTTTTTTTTTACATAACACGCCACGACAAATATCCCAGTCACACAAAAAGTGAGCCATCCCTGCTTGTACTGATCTCGAGACGACGGTGCCCCAAACACCGATAATGGCAGCATTAATTAGGGAGCAAAAAAAAAAAAAAAAAGTTCTTTATGTCGGCTCCCCTGCGGGCAGAGCTGCGTGGTCCCCGCGTTACCTCCTCATGGATTATCAGCATCCCCCGCTTCGCAGCCTGTTTGGGCTTCCTGGGGTCAAGTGACAACAGCTCAATGTTGAAACCCTCAGACGGAATCAATAGCCTGCTCATCTCCTGTAGGCCGGGGGACATGAAAGAGGGAGCGAGAGACAGAGAGAAGCTTAATTGGTCTTCTTCTTTTTTTTTTAAGACATAGTTCAAAGTGTGAAGCGATGACAGTAGAGGTGAAAATGAAGTGCAGTTGGAAAAGGTCCTGCAGGGGCCCTCCTTACAACAAGGTAACTGCGCTGAATTGAACTTTTAATAGTTTCTTCCTTGCAGCCTTGCAATTAGCTTTTTAAAAGCGTGAAAAAAATAAAGAGAGAGAAAAAAAGAGAGAGGATGGCAGTGTGTGTTTCAACCCAGGCAGATTAGAGGTTTCAGCACCAGAGCGGCGGACAGCTCCACACATCTGGCCACATGGCCCCCAGCAAGGACGCGAGAGGGCTCTTCTCTGAATCCCAAATACAGCAGACTAGAGAGGAGCGCAGACGGAGCTGGTTACACCGCAGACAAAATGTTTCCTCAATCCTTGACGTGTCATTCCAGCATTTTATAGCTGATAAAAGTGGAGGGTAGGAACGAAGAAAAAAAAACCCCCAGAGGAGTCTAGTGATGACAGCATGAGAAGTGTGAAGGCCAAGATGTATCATGCATATTATTCGTTTTTGTCAAAGTCCCAAATTATTCTGGGTGATTCGCCTCGGGATGTGTCAGTGACAGGCAGTCTCCTTCTGGCAGGGTCTGAGGTGTCAAAATGGAACCTGGAGCGCAGCCAGGATTTCCTATTGTGACTTACCCCCCACTCTCTTCTGCATGAATGCATGTTGGGCGACTCACAATCTCCATACGTACACCCCCACACGTACACACGCACACATGCACACACACGTCCGCACCAAATGGTGTGACACAGCACATACAATCTGTAGCCATGAGAGAAATTCAGTGCTAACAGGTGTTCAAACAGGCCGCTTGGTACATTCTTCCAATTATTGCAATTAGATGCTGCCTGGTTACCACTCCATAATGTATAACTGCTGCTGTGGAGGAGAGTGTGTATGTGTGTCTCTGTGTGTGTGTGTGTGTGTGTGTTTGAGAGGGTGACACAGACAGACACACAGAGACAGAGGGGGAAACAGCAGGAATGAGCAAAGGAGAGACAGGGAGAGTTTTTTTGATGTGGCGATTGTCTTTGCTTTCTGTGGAGGGTAAGGAATAAAAAGCAACAAGCGCACGTCTGAATTATATACTATTGAGTGAACGCGCTCTGAATTTATAACTAATCCCCTTTTTTTGCCCTGAGTCATTATCAGCTTTAGCAGATTGTCTCAGAACTGGAGGCAGCGGTGTTTGATTTTAAATAAACAGAGCTCCCTCTCTCTGTGGCAGAGGGTGTGTTTTAGACAAACTGTTGCTTTTTACTGCTTTCGTGATGTGTGCGGAGATGGGCAGCATACTGATTGGAAACAGGCCTCAGCTTGTGCTCCTTATTCTGTCTTGATGAAGCGGGGATGTCTTCAAACGTCTTCATTTGTCCAATCAAGAGTTTAAAACCCTTAAAATTTCAGCTCAAATCAAACGCTTGACATCTTTGCTTCTTTTTTTTTCTTAAAAAAGACATAATCAGTAATCAAAATGCAGCAATTTCATGTTGATCAACTTCTTCTGGATTCAAAAGCAGGTTAGAAGGCTACTTATTTGAGGGCTAAACAGAAGAAAGTGTCTGATATTTGAGGGATTTCATCACGGCGGCGAGCGAGGGGACATCTTGATTTGATAAGTGATTGAGCCATCGTACTTTATAGAGAGCAGAGGGCAATCACAGCAGGTCTTATCAGGGAGCGGGGGCAAAAAAAAAGAAAAAAAGATAACAGAGAGCCATAAAGTGGGAAAGCACAAAGCGCCACGCGAGCAGCATCTGTGTGTGTCCATAGGTGAGAGTACATGTGTGTCGTATTAAACAGGAGATGTTTGTGGCAGTTGTCGGCCTTGTTTGAACAGCAATCACAATCAGCGGCAGCAGCAGCCAAGCGTGTGGTAGTGACAGCGCTGGTGGGAGACTCTCTGCCATCGCTCCCCCGCTCTCCACCCTGCACCTTCTGCTCCTCCTCCTCCTCCTTGTCTTCCTTGCGTCTCTCTCTAACCTCGCCTCGCTGCCCGTCCTCTCCTCCCTCCCTCTCCCTCCTGTTGCTTCTTCGCTTCTCCCTTCAGCTAAAGTGGCTGGCATTGCATCAGTTCCACCGCAGTTGAGGCCGGATCTGAATTGATTCTCCGTCCTCTCCGGGAAACTTATTACAGCTTCAGATCTCTTTCAGAGCGACTTCAAAAAGGCTCCACGGAAAGCCGTGAAAACAAGGTGTCCCTGTGCCTCTGTTCTGGTCTTGTGTGGCTCCTCTTTAATGCTGCGCTGGTAGTGAGAAATATATGAGCGCTGCTAGACTGCTTGGCTACCTGTGATGAGAGCGAAGCAATGTGCACATGATTTGCCTGCGTCTCCCTGGTGGTCTGTGAGGACACTGGGTAGTTTCAGCAACAAAAACAGGACATGGAAAAGAAACTTTGAGTATAAAGAGGAAGTTGTTAGGCTAAGATTTTTGTCTCTTTTCTAACAATTTATTAAATAGTGTATTTAAAATAAATGTGAAAATGCTAAGAAAAAGTACAAAATTGAAAAGTATAATTACCACACAGCATAAGTAAGCTATTTGTATAGATTGGGAACAATGGGACATTGTATCTAAAAATATCCGATTTTTAACTAGTCTCCACACCCGCCACCATCCTGTCTTTCTACACCTGCTGCTCACTCCTGTCTTTGCTACACCTCCCCTCTCACCCCCAGCCGGCTTTGTTTGTTCATCCTCCGCTGTTGTTTCCCTTCCCCTCATCTACTTAGAGAACAGTCTAAATCCATTGTTTGATGTGCCCTTTTCATTTGCTGGAGGAGAGGAGAGAGAAGGAAGTGAGCGAGGTGAAGGTGGCAGGGTCGCTTGAGGATGGAAGAGAAAAGAGGAAAATTATGTAGATGGAGGGAAGAAGCGGGAGTCCTAAAGCAACAGGCTCGTAAAGCGTGTTTGTGAAGCGATTTACTGACACGGTAAACACAAGGTCAGGATGTTTTTTTTTTTCATGATTGCATTTTAATCTCTCTGTCAGTGCTGCTACAGATCTTTGGCAAGACAGTCATATATAATCAAAAACATCTCCATCTTGTTCTCTGGAGATAACGTTTTAGGATTTATTGGCGTTACCTGGGTTTTTAAAAACATGTCCATTAGTAAAATTGTTGGCATCTATTTAAATGATAAACCTCACACAGCATGTCAAAGCGTTTCATTTTAAATTTATGCCACTGCTCTCTGAAGACTGACAGTCACACTGTCTGACTGTCTGAACTCGCTTCATTGAATTAACACGAGACTCCCTCTTAAAGGGACGCTCAGTAGTTCACTCCTGCAGTAAACCTACTCTGTTATAAACTGAAACAAAGTGCAGTTACCTGCAGTCGCAGGTGCTGCTTCTCACTGACTGACCAGTCAAAACAATGTATCCCTCCTCCTAAAGCATCAAAAAGACATAGGTGAGCTTAACAGCAGCTCTGTAGCTAGCCTGAGGGGTAAATAGTTGTGTGTTAAACAGGCTAGCCTGCCTTTTCTAACCCTCCAGTTTACTGGTGTTACTGGTGTGCAGCTTTTATCTTTATTTAAACCCAAAGATAAAGCAAACCTCATCCAGAACATCCGTAGATGTAAAGTACGGCTACCAATAAGCAGCCCACATATAGTGTTGGATTAATTTGTTAAAAATTGGTTCCCACTGAGGAAAAATTACATGAGCATCCTCATCAAGCCACAGAAAATTTTGGTAGGATACACCACGTGCCAGTTTTTGGATGTCATATAGAGGAAAGAGGCAGCAGAAAGTACAGTTATTGTTCATAATAAGATTCTGTTGATTTTTGCCCCAAAGTATTTATTATGTATGCGTTTCATTGTATTTTGGTAGAAACTAAATGACTCCTGTCATTCTGATGACTTAACCAGCTAATCACATGTATCACATTAAACAGGTCAAAACCTACTGGTAGTAATCAGTTTACTCCATTCAGACGCTGGTGTGACTAACAACTAAATCTGATGACCTGCGTTTAACTGTCAGTCTAAACAATCACAAATTTGTTGTTTCCAACTACAAGTTTTCTCAGTAATGCTTTTTCTGGTCCACACTGCCCTTCAGTGTTGACTCGGGGTGAGCCTGGCTGCTTCAATTCAGCCACATTCCCACCTCATATGGACCAGATATCAGGTGTGTTGTGACATTTGGGCCAAACCAGACCTAAACAGCACTTGCTGTGACATTTGTCATGCCAGGCTCATAACTTTCAGACACATTTGACCTGCTTTACCCCACGTAAGGTGTGGATTCTTCAAAAGATGGAGATCCTCCAGTCTTGGTGTGGCCTTTGTGTCAGCGTTAGGCAAAACAACCGATGCCCTGGAAATGTGTTGGCAGCTAATGTTCTGTTGCTTATGTAGTGGGTTTTTCTTTTGTTGTTCTTGTTGTTTTTTTGTATTGTTTTTCATTGTTTTTTTAACTAAGATAGTTGTATTAATGAGCAACCGTTTTCCAGTGACACAAGTTGTGAATATGGGAATCTCTCCAGCACTGCCTTGACTCCTGCATGACGTGGGAACAGCTTAACTACCCTTTACTGCTTAATAAACAAACCAAAATATCCCAGAAAGTTTAAATCTCATCGCAATCTGTGGGGAGGAAAAGAGCTCCCATGATTACACTCTCCCACTGTATTGGCCTACAAAATTATTTTTCACTTGGGAAATAATTAAAAATGATTCACAAGTACAGAATGTCTCAGAAATTTAACACATGCTAACTGACTAACTTTTTCAGGTGATTTTGCTCTCTTCTTGGCAACAGTCGGCCTTATAAACAGTAAATCCAGCTAAAAAAGGTGAATAAATTAAGCGAATCCTGCGCTGACAGATGGTGCATCATAATTATGACTGGTTGGGTAGGAAATAGCACAAGATGCACCAAGCAAAAATGAGACTGGAGTATCAAAATTGGACTAACGAGCAGGAGACTGTTTACCCATCGTCTTTTTTAAGTTAACGCAGATCAAACTGGATAAAGTCAGTTTGTGCAGAGTGACATTTGATCCTCATCTGTGTCTCCTTTCTAATAAAAAAGGCAGAATGAGACCATTTTTGTCGTCTAATGACTTGATTGGTTAAATCTTTTCCCTTCTTGAGACATGCAAATAGTTTAGAGCTCCTTGTGACGTGAGGTTGAGCGTGAAGACCGGCTCATGGAATGAAAAAACAAGGCTGTTCTCTGACAGACTACAACAGACTTGTCAGGCTCGCCCCGCTGCACTGCAATATGAAAGGATTTATTTCAATAGCACTTAACAAAGGACTGCCAGCAGAAAGGAAAACACAGGTTAATGCAAATAAAGGATCGTGCTTGAAAAACAGAGAGGTCAAAGACAAGAGCTGCTTCGATGTGTTGTCATAGAGCATGTGAGGGTGAACTCCATCGGTCCAGAAAAAGCATGACTCCAAATATAAAAGCTTAATTTTGGGGGGAAATATAACCGAGAGACACATACACGTGCCTTGAAATTATATTTAATTTCAAATAGTTTTTTTTTTCTGTATGATAAGCAAGTATTTTCAGGATAGCAGGGCGAGGGGGAAAATATAATTAACTTTCGTGGTCATGGACAGAAAAATTAATGCACCAATTATCTTGCATTGCAAATGCAACACAACCACATCCGTGTAGAATTATTATCTGATTCATGTGCAATTTAATTCAACGTTAAGGTTAATCTGTGGAGAGACTGGTGCATACCAACGACACAGATTGGTAATGTATTTGCATTTTCCTGCTTCAGACCTGCGTGTGGGTATATGTGCAGAAGTGTGGCGCACAGCAGCACTTGGAGTTGCACATGTCTTAATTGGGAACCATTCATATCGCCGTGTATCAGACAGGTTTTTAAAGGCGAGAGCTCGTATAGGAGATCGTTGTTCATGTTAGATTGCATTTAAATGCTCGCAATCCCATCCCGCCTCTTGGTCTACAGGAAAATGCAGCAACGTTCTTCTAATTATGTATTTAGCTGTGCAGATCTGTGCATCTCTTTTCTCTGTGAATGAATACTGCAGTTAACAATTCACATTTTTTTCACTCCAAGGTCACTGCAGAGCTCTTTAGCGAGAGGCAAAACGCTTCCTCGTCCACCTGCACACTGTGAGTAACCGTCAGCATATCGGCCATCTGCCGCCTTGTTTCTCCCTACACGTTGCATTGTGTTGTTTCTCTGAGCTGTTTGGATTCGGCTACATGCATCGCTGTTTATTTTCTGAGCGTGCGACCTTTTTTTTTTTTTTTTTGCACGCTCCTCCATGTGTGAAGTCTGTTACGAGTCTGCGTGCAGGTGCAAAACCCGACGTGCCCCTACTGCCTCGTTAGGTGTACGACTTTAATTGGACTGTGTGATTTTGTGTTGTTTTTATGTCTTTTTTTTCACGGTGTGTGTTTTTTGTTTATTCCTGACTGTGTGTGTGTGTGCGGCGCACTTCTTCAAGCATGTATTTCTCAAGTTTGTGTGTGCGCCTGTATGTATGTGTGTCTTTATAATCCAAGGCCATTCAATAGCACCACGTGGATCCATCCCATATCCCGGTCGCCATGGTTACCAGGGCCACTTATCACAGAGGGTCCCGGCAGATCAAACAGGTGTGCATCCTGACTATGTCTCTCCTCGACGACGGTTGCTAGGAACCTTTGTTGCATGCAACATACAGGTGCTTGTCACCACTGGCGAAAACCAGCATGAGCGCAAAAACATTGTCGTGATGTCCTGGTCTGAACTGGTGAGTGTGTGTGTGTTTTTGCACTCGATGTCCTTGTGAGAAACAGTGTGAGGTTCGATTCTTCTGAGAGTTTTTTGTTTTTTTTGTCTGTCTTCACTTCATGGAGCTGCTCCTGCAGGACCTGGTGCTTAGGTTAAAGTTTAAAATCCATCAATGAATGTTTGAGGAAATTCAGTCTTGCACTTTCATGAAAAAGGTGAAGATTATCCTGACTTCTGTTAGTCAACCCTGTTCCCATGATGCCAATTTACTGAGTTTGAAAGGCAGGATGTAACAACCCTGATTGCATCATATTAGTATTATTTATAAAGAGCTAAAGGAAACATTTGGACACATTTAATAATTCTGGAAAGGAGAAGCAAAAAGCCCAACAAAAGTATTGTTTGATGCTGATTGGTGCACAGAAATACATGACATCACCCTTTTCCAACTAAGCCCTTCCCACTTTAAACATGCAATCTTATTAGATCAGCCATCCGTCCATACATCCATCCATTTTGTGCCTCTTATTTGGCTCCAGGTCGCAGAGGTAGCAGTGTAAGCAGCAATGTGAGAGTAATTTTAAATATACTGCTCATAAAATAAATAAAGTCTAATAAATAAATGATGTAATGGTCAGTGAAAACTAAAATCATCAATCCGTTGAAGGCTGAGTTCAAGTGTTCCCTTATTTAAACATTTTTTGAGCCATAAATTATTCCAAATATCGTTGTTATAAATGTTGAACTTCGGTTTAGGACTTCAGGACAGAAATCCCACTTTAGGTGTGAAACCTGACTTCAGTTTGTACACATCCGTATTAGAGCTGCAGATGTGAACACTTCCTCGTGCAGCTTTAATACAAATGTGTCTTTAGGGTTGGGGGATGGATGACGAGGAGGAAATGTGAAAGGAAACAGAATAATGGGAAAATGAAACGAAAGGACGCAGAAGATTTGAGGAAAACTGCCTCAACAAGAAAAGAATAACTGTGTCACGCTGTGAACTCAGCGAGGGCTTTTTGACTTGGACGCCCTGCCATGTCCACCTCCCCTTCTCTGCCCCCCCGTGCCGCCAGACTACCACCGCCGCCCTTTCACCCTAAGCCCCGCTGTTTTCCACCTCCACCCTCCTCCACATACAACACCTGTCCTCCTATTCATCCTACTGCCGACGTCTCCATCCTCCAGCACCTACTTTAGCTTTGCATCCTCTGGAGGCATCCTGCTGTCGATATTCCCCTTCACGTCTCCTCCGCAATCTAATAAACATGAAAGGCCAAACATAAGCCCCCCCCAGAAAAAAAATCCCTTTCTTCCTCTCCACTTAGCATTAACACACAAGAGTAAAGCTATTCCTGATATTAAAATCATCATCAACTTTGGGTCTCTCACAGTTTGCTTCGCGCTTCGCTTCCTCCGATAATATTCACGAGATAATTAGTATTGACAGGAAGCACATGGTCTTGTTCAGTCAGCTGTTGAGTCTACAAGTATCCTCATAAATCCAATTGACAAGTGGCTTGCAGTCTGAGCTGCCCCCCACCTCTTTGTGAGTTTCTGTGTGTGTACACAATTACTGCATGCAGACTGGAACTGAACTCACCTCGGGGGCATTTACACCTGCAGTTGATTTTGATTTTGTCTGTTTATGCCATCATTAAGTTTGGTGCCAGGTGAATGAGGGAGACTTAAGTGAAGCGCGGAACAACACGCAGTCTTTTTTTAAAAGCCAGATTTCTCTCGGTCTTCTTCTCTTGCGCCGCTTTCCTCCCACGTGCGCTTCACCTTTTCCATATGTCGCTCATTTGAGCTTTAATCCCCGCATAGCACCTTTTCTTTCTCTCGCTCTCACTCCCCCGTTTTCTCTCCTCTCCCTTGCACCTCTCTTACACCACTTCCCTCACCTCTCCTCTCCTCAACAAGGCACCCCTCATCCTCTCCTCCTCCCTGCCTCCTTTCCCTGCGTCTCCCCCGTTCTTTCCATTTGCGGTCCTTCCACTAACCCAATAACCTCGGCTCTCAAAGCTCCCCTCGCCTCTCCACCTCACCTTCCCTGCTGCTTTTCCAGCAACAACCAGCCTCCCCTCAAGCCACCTGCATGCCGCCCCCACGTCTCTGGCTGCTTCTCCCCCTGCGGCGAGCCCCCATCTCAGGCCGCGGTGTACAGGATGCTCCCTCGGTGAGAGGTCAGTGGTCTGGCTGTTTTTCTCTGTTCTCCCCCTCAGCGTTTCTCCAGCCATGACTGCAGATCACACAGTCTTTCATTCACTCTTGAATAGCCTGCCAAAGGGTTACATATATATTTATACGTCCAATATTCTTTTCACAAATACAGTTTAGCTAATAATATTTTAGAAAGCTATTTGATGCTGTATTTTATAGTCAGTGGTAAGTGCCATCTCCTTGGGGATGAGGTGATTTTATAGCCACCCTGATGTGAATTATTATAATTAACTAGAGAAAAGATCTTACAGTTTAAATCACAAATTTTAAATATAGCAAAGTAAAGACAAGAACTTAAACCTACAACTTAGCCAACGAAACAAAAATGAGCTTCTACATTCTAATCGTCGTTCGCTGCGATTGCCATGAAACAGGAGACGTAGCCTGAACTGATGCATTCGCGTTTCTGTCTGTCCTATAGGGCTGATTAATTGTAAACCAATTTAAACACTGTTTTCCGTTGCAAAGAGATGAGAATTACCTGAAGCACAAAAAAAAGAAGAGAGAGACCTAATTGCTGAACCTGCTAATTTAACATTCATTTGTTTAAATGTTCTTTGGCAAAATTTATCTCTCTATATAAATTATCTTCAGAATTGCAAATCATAATGTATGCTGGTGGACAACGGACGGAGAAATCTGTTCTGTCACCGAGCGAATAATGAAAATGTGTCATCTTGGACGAGGACGGCAGACGCACGGCGCTCTTCAGAGAATTCCATTTTCTAATTCTCTGACAGACGCAGAGGGGGAGCTGAGCACATGTAACTCCCCCTCACATACACCAATTACCGCAATGAGCAAATGAAAGGCTGTGTCCCATCAGGGCCGCCGTAGGGGGTAGAGAGAAAGAGAGGGAGAGGGAATGCATGGAGGGAGGGGGGAGTAATACATAATTGCCCCCCCCCCCCTGCACATACACGCACAGACACACATACATCACCAACAATCATTGTCTGGTGTCTGTGTTGTCGATAATCCCACAGTTGTCTGTTACGGCAGATCGGCCCTCCCCGCTCGCACACGCTCTTCTTGTTTTTTTACATTTTTTTTTATATTTCTGTCTCCATTTCTTGTCTGCGTTTCTCCATCATGCCATTTTACCCACTCCACAGATCCCTCCGTCTCCCCACCTCCTCCTCATCAACTGTCACCATGCTCAGTGACATTTTGCCTGCCTTAGTTTTTACAAAATAGCAGTCAAAATATGTAGAGACAGTCTGCAGGGTCAATCAGTATTATCTGAAGCTTCACAACACCCCAATGAAAGACAGTGATTGACTGACTGAAGCTTAATTACTGTTAGTGCCAGTATCAGGCTTTAAAAATGCGTTTCAACACTCATTTTCAAGTACACGTTCCCGCTGCAGAGAGCAGGCAGACTCCTGAGCTGAAGGCAGCGAAATCAAACTTAAGATCCGAACCTTTGTGTCTAATTTGCAGACGCTCTGCATGAGCCTCTGGTGTGCTAGAACTTAAACCTAACTGTAAATCTGAGAAGTGTGAAGCCTACCTGACTGCATGTTCTCACTGTGCTTGGCTGCAGCTCAGTGCCTCAGCAGGCTAATTGAAGTCAACCACAGGGCACTGCTAATGATCAGCCCACAGCGACCCTCGATCGTCTGTCATCTTTCTGTCTGCAGCCCTGCGTGGTATTTAGAGACATCCTGAAGCTTGGCAGGAAATGAGAGAAAGGCAAAAAAGCAGGGTAGAAAATAAAGAGAGAAAAGACAAGGGAGAGGTGGTGTCGGTGGTGTGGACAAATGACCCAGGTGATGAAATGACCATCACGCTGCGTAGGAAGTATCCACGTCCGCCTCTGCTCACTTCCGCTCAGTGGCCAATATCCCTCCTCCCCCCTCCTGAGCTCCCCGTGGCTCCAAATTCACTAACACAAAATCGATACGAGCAGGTGGAGCAGGAGGTGGGAGGACAGGAACTGTGGATGAGGTGAGAGGAGCAGGAGGAGGGGTGCAATGAGAAGAGGAGTGCGAAGAAAAAGGAGAGAAGGTAGAAAAAATTAAGGCAAAGGAAGAGAAAGAACAAAGAAGGAGAGGAGGAGATGGAAGGAAAGGAGATCAGGCAAAGGAAGGGGAAAAGGGGGGATCAGAGTGAAAGGGCAGAAGATGAGAGGAAAGACAAGAATGAAATCGGAAGAGGAAATTGAATTGAAGGAAAAACAGGAGAGAGGAGGAAATAAAATTAAACAAAGTAGGTGAACGCAGCACAAAAAGAGAAGAGCAGCAGATACAGGAAGGTAAGAATGGACAGTAAAAAGAAAAAGAAGAGAGAAAATGAAAAAGACAAGTGGTGGGAGAAAGGGAAGGAAAAGTGAAAATTAGAGATAAAAGAAAGAAAAATGAGGGAAGCAGTAGTAGAAAGGGAAGTTAAAAGGAATGGAAGAGTTAAAGAAACTGAAAAAAGATGGTGAGCAGGTGTTATAATTTCTTCTTTCGTGCAATCGTCTGAATAAAATCTATCTGACCCTTAAACCTGGAGAAGCTCGGGCGTGTGGAACAAAGGACACAAATCTGTTTTGTCCGTTCGGTGAAGGCTGTGCTTTTTTTTACTGCCACAACAAAATGTAACCAGTCAACTGGAGTTTATTTCTGCCACGTTTGCCCCCGTGGCATTTGGGTTTATGAGTCGAGCCTTGGCAGTTAGATATAACGAGCGTCAAGGCTCCGCCAACCAGACATAATGGCCTGTATTACCACGAGAGAGTCCAACCTGAGCCCGAGGACACCGGAAAACCAGCAAATTATTGCCCACTGATGCCGTTTGCTTCTTTTAATCCTAATACGCAGAGTAAAACCCAAATACAGTTGACTATTTGTAGCATTTCTGTATTTATTTTTGCACATTTCAGTCCAATAAAGAAAAGCAACAAAGCTAGAAATAAAAACGCCTAATGCTTTGGCCAACAAAGCAAAATATTTTTGTTGCTGCTTTTGGATCAATATTTTTTTTAAAAACCAGGGATTTAAAAGAAGGTTTGTGATTGATTATGCGTTTGTTTGCTACAGACTGCAGCAGAGTGAGCTCAAAGCAGACAAATCTGCTTTTACATACATACATATATCTATCTATCTATCTATCTATCTATATATATATATATATGTGTATATATATATGTATATGTATGTATAGATGTACACTGCACATGTGTGTGTGCACAATAACAACAATGCAATCCAAAAGAACATCCCTGCAGTAAATATTTATATAAATATAATATAAAATTTTGCGTTACATTTCAAGCCATGCATGTTTTTTTAAAAAAAATTTTCTCCAAGCATGCACACGGCCAATGCAAAGCCACTGCGATATCGCCACATTAAGAGCCTTGTCCATGTGAAGTGGCGGCACGAATTAAAATAAACTCTTGGGCACTACAGCAGCTCTCTTTCACTCTCATGAAACCGTAACCTATTTGAATTCATCATCATGAGCGAATGGTTAATGATTTGATTAGCTTACCATACATGTAAAGGGAAATTATTCATGTCCGATATGATGGAATATGATAAAAGGCTTTTTTTTTCCTGCACTGTATAAGAATTACATTTCACTAACAGGCCTTGACAACCTAATTGAACATTAGTCTAATATAGAACATTACCAGAAGAGAAATGAAAGCCTGCTGTCCTTGAACACTCTGTCAGCTTCATTGTGAACACTACTGTCTTCTCCCAGTTATTTCTCTCTTTGGCTCTGAGTGAAAGGACCTTCATCCCAAAGTGGATAGCATAATTTAGCCTGCTCTAATGACATAGAACTATTCAGCAGGCTGCCCATAATTGTTGGACCAGGGCTTGGAGAATAATAGTCCCAAACTCTCACCCTCCGAGCTTTTCATCCGTTCAAGTCTTAGTACACGCAGTGACCTAAGTCCTCTAGAAAGACTGAGAGACAGAGATAACTAGAGCCAGTAAGTTATGTGAACTATGGGGAGCCCATTATTTCTTAATATGCTTTTTTAATGTGAAAATTAGAAGCAGGTTGGACGTGGAGCTAATACCTAATGTGTCATTCTCTGAGTGTGTGCGTTCATGGGTTTAACCAGGCAGTGTGCCCTTGTGTGGCGATCTTCAGTGTTCCTCGACTAATACCTGTAACTCAGTGGCTCATAGTGGACGTTAATGAGTACCGAGAAGGGCAGAGGGAGAGAGAGGGAAAGGGGAGCAGTGCTGGTCTAATGAACTCATAGCTCGCTGTACGCTGTCAGTCTCCTGCTCAGCGCTGTGACCTGGACAATGCAGCCACATTGTTGCTCCGGCATTGTGTGTGCTAACCCAGGCAGCCAGCGCCCCATAGAGAATCAATAGCTCCTGTAACTTAAACTTGGTGGCGGTGTAGGCCAGCGAAGGCAGCTGTCACTCTGGGCATTGTTGGCTCTGACAGCAGTCGCTGATGAGGGCATTGTGAAGAGAGAAACTCGGCAGAACGGCAGAAAACTACAGACACGTCGTGATGAAATGTGGAGGCTACAAGTTCAACGCGAGATGATCAAGATTTATGTCTAGAGCTGCAGCGGCGAAGAAAATGGCAAAGTTAGGGAGTGTGGAGAAAATATTTAGGGGAAAGCAAAGTCAGAAAAGGGGAATACTTTTCTATTTATTTCCCCAGATCTACATTATATTTTTAATTAACGTAGGTTATACACGTACTGTCTTTGTACATGTAGAGTGTAATTGTGGATATAACGTGATGCAGACATTATTTTGGCTGTCCAAATGTCTCATACTAATATTATTATTGAAATTTGGCCAGGACAGTTGACATTTTTTCATTTTTGCTCTAAAATGTAGGATTTATATTCATATTGTATTGTTCTTTATTATTTAGGCAGAATACTTTATTCTAAAAATACAACTAAGAACAATAAAACGAATTTTCAAAATTTGTATGACAGCTACACATGCATGAGATGCATGAGACGTTAGAGAAGTAAAACATTCATGCGATAGGAACAAATAAAAATACTCAAGGTTTCATTTGTTTAAAGTGGTCTAGGCGATCGAGCATGCTGCATCCATTCAATACTGCCGCTATCCAAAATAAACATTTAATCATAAAGCTTCAGATTTTGTGAAACATAATCGTGAGCCCCTCCCCAACTCGGTAATTTATTGGTCCAGAAACGTGGCCGACGAAGGTTTTTTGCATAGAGAGAAACGCAGATTGTTAAAATAAAAGCAATGTAAGCAAGGAACTGGATCAGTAGTAACTATGTGACCAGTTTAGTTCAACAGAAATCCCAGAAAGAAAATGCTTCATATCCAGACGAGGACTCTTTACAGTCTCAGAAGAGAGGAACCATCAGGTTACTGAGGTATTCAAAAACTAACACACTTCTTCAGATGCATGGCAGCTTCCTGCTCAGATTCCTAATGCCTTGCTAGTGTTATGATGTGATGCTAGTGCAGACGTTAGTTGTGACCGAAAAATCGATGAACTGTCCAATCAGTCTAGAAGTGAACCTTAGTAGGTCTGTTTTCCAGCTTTGCAAGACAAATTCTGCTTATTATGACAAGCTGTAAAGTGCCACTTTTGCTGCGTTGTGTCATCGTTTGGGTATCAAAGTGTCAGGAAAAGTGCTGTTTACATTTCACATTTGCATCTGTCAGCAAAATGAGACCATGCAGAAAGGAGAAGCTGAATTCTCACCTACTGTCATCACTCAGGCACCAAAATCACAATATTACACATCCTTGAATCCTTAAGGGAGTTTTCATAGTGTCAACAACAAGGTTTTTTTTATTTTTAAACTTGGTCTTCAGGTCTACAGCACTAACCACTAAAGCCCATTAGGGTTTGGTGAGTGCCGTATGTTTAAACCCCGTCTTTGTGGGGGCTTTTTTCAGCCACTGATTAACAGGTTTAAAAAGAAAAAGCCAATTTTCATGATAACAAGTGCAACAATGTGTCTTTGATAGTTTCTGGGCAACAGTGGAGCTCAATGGGCCTCGAGGAATAGCTTATATGAGGCTTTGGCTGCAGAGACAATATTGGTTTTGGTCTTTTTGTGCAGTGTGTTGACTCTAACAGGGCTGTGCAAGAGAACCATAGAGAGGCAAAGAGAAACGGCATGATGCAAAGGAACACTAAAGCTTCAGCCAGGTAATAATCAGGATGTGAAAATCAATTTGAGAATTAAGAAAGGAACGTAGGGAGTTCTTCTTCTTCTTCTTTTTTTCACGTTCTTGCGAAAACTGTGATTTTACAGTGGTGTTTTTAAGGTTGCGAAACCCATTTTCTTATGCAAACCAGTGAAAACCATTTATCCTATGCCGTGATTTCAGACATCAATCATGCATGTCATGAGCAAAATAAGAATGTGTTACTTAATTCCTGGAGAAAAAGGTGCCTCTATGAGATATGAAGTTTTTTTCCTCCAGCTTCGGTAATATAAGACTTTTAAATTAGACATTTAACAGCTCAACAGCCCCTGGTCCTGCTCCTTAATGGGCTTTAGACTGAGGTTTGATTGGATCCTGTAGTGCCTCGGCCCCAACGAGGACCCTGAAAGGCTCCGCGGAGCAGAGCACCCAGAGAGCAGGGATGTGAATAGAAAGGTATTGAAGCAGGTATTGAGGTCCTAAAGAGGTGTGTGTGTGTGTGTGTGTGTGTGTGTGTGTGTGTGTGTGTGAGTGTGTGTGTGTGTGTGTGTGTGTCTGTTCTTTTCAGGTCTTAAGAGCTCTTATGCCTGAGCAGTAAAACATGGAGCACAGCACTCCCCGACCCTGCCGGTCATTTCATCTACTTCCAAATGTCACTGTGTCACAGACCTTTGTTAAGATCAGCAAGCAGGGCAACAGTGTGTGTGTGTGTGTGTGTGTGTTCTCTGGGTGGACTGACCTGACACACAATGTAAAAAAAAATATAAATATATCAGGAAAAAAAGGGGAAAACCACTCAAAATTGCTAACTTTATTGCTTCGCTGCTGTCTCCTGCTCCTCAGCATGTCCATTGCATTACAACCATCAGTCTGGGCAAGATGGCCGTCATTAGAAAAGTGGTCTTGACCATCGAGGTCATAATTAAAGAAGTGCAATTCGTCGAGGGTTGGCACGAATAAAACAAACGGTGGCGAAACAATACAGACATCACAGAAGCTCCAGATCCCCAGTGCAGTTCAGAGAAGCCACGGATTCTGCTTGGATCCTGTTTCTCCTCCGGGACGGTAATGAGGAGGGAAAGCCACGGCGGTCAGCGTGTGGCGCGGGACCGTTTACCCGCCATTAAAGATTAATAGAAATAGAAAGAACGGCAGAGAGGTCAGCACGGCCGAAGCCAGCGATATTAACAGGAAATAGGATGGAGCAGAGCCGCTGTAGGCGGGCTACATCTAAACAAGCCATTATCATTCATTTACAGGATATTTGTCATTCACAACACAACCTGCACCCACAAACCGCGTTGCGCTGTTTGGCTCGAATTGCAGACAACCGCTGTAAACAGTTATCTCGCTGGTTTATTCACACTCATCTGCACTTTGCTTTTTTTCCCCTCCTTCCTCTCCACTTATCCCTTCTTCTTTTTCATTTCCTTTCCTCCCCTCCACGGCTCTTCTCATTCTCCTTTTTCCTTAATTTCCTATGCTCTCATTTTCTCATTTCTTTTACTTACTTTACCCCCTTTTCCCCTCTCCTCGTCTTCGCTCCCAAATCTTTTACTTTCCTTAATCATTTTATCCAATTTTTTTCTGCTTCTTGCTTCTTATTTTTGTTCCATTTTGTCATTTTTACATCTTTTACCTCCTTTCTTATGCTTTGTCATTCTTTCCTTTTCCTTTAATTTCCCTGTTTCCTTTTGTCTTTTCCAGTGATGTTCGTGTCTTCATTTTCCCTTCCTTCTTCCTTTCCTTTCCTTCCATTTCCTTTCTTTTCAATAACTGTCCCAATTTCTTACCTACTTCCCTTTCTTTTTCCTTCTCTTACGATTATCCCCTCCCTTTTTTCCTTGTTTTTCATTTCTCCCCATTTCTTTTTTACGCCCTCCTTCTTACCACCTCCTTTCCCCTTTCCTTTAATTTCCTCTTTTCTTCGCTTTCATATCCTGTTTCTTTTTTACTTTTACCTCACTTTCCTTCTCTAAGTTAACTTTCCTTTCCTTTCCTTCCCTTCCCTTCCCTTCCCTCCTTCCTTGACCTTACCTTTCTTCCCTCCTCTTGCTTCCCTCATCCTCATCCCGCAGAGATCCAGCTTTATTGGCAGAGCTTTACAGATCCAATACCAGGAGATTAAACTAGTGTCCTTTTCCTCTTCTGTTATTAAAACAGCAGCTCAGCAGAGAGGGATCCACGGTGAAACATCCACGGTGAGACATGCGTTTCTGTGTGGATTGCATGTGTGCTGTACAGTAGTTATCGGTGCATTATTATCCTAGCAGCTCGCAGGCCAGCGGGGATGCTCCCCTAAATTAATTCATCAAGGCTGCTTCATCTCTCCCAGAGTACTTTTTTTTCTTTTCCTGTTTGTGTCAACATGAGCAGATCCCAAGTGCCTTGATGTTCCTGGATGTTTACACCATGTGTGAAGAAGGAATAAAAGAATGTTGATTTACGTAATGAATGCAGTGAAATAAAGTGCAAACACATCTAAGTCAGTCATTATACACCGTCAAGTGTGTCATTAGCTTGTGTGACATATTCATGTCATTTGCTGAACTGTGAGCAGTAACTTCTGCTCTTCAGATAGAATATGATCTTTCATCTTTACTGTAAATGTGTTCGTAATAACACCTCTTTTTCCACAGATTAAACGTCACGACAGTGTGGTACGCTGTGGAAGACTAGTGATTTTGTTGTTGTAAATTCATGTTTTTGACAACAGAGTCACAGTCTACCTCGGTATTCCACACCTGGACATCCTTCATTCTCCCCTGGATGTTTTTCTCTTTAAAATGTGAATCCATGTTGCTGATTCACATGGAAAGCTACACTTCAGGTTTGCTGTTGGTAATGCTGAGAATGCCTTGTCAGTATATACAATACATATAATAAGAAACATTATAACTTTGATATTTATAAAATCCCTGTAATCTCTGTAGCTCAAACCTGCCGTCCTTTTTTCCAACCAATATTTTCCCAGTTACATTTAGGTGTAACATTTCAGGCTGGATTATGAACAGCAGCACTGGGATCAGTGGGAGATGGTTGGGGTGGATGATGGGCATATGAAGCTCCTGCATGTCCCACTTTTGCATTATACTTTTCTCTGTGTTTGAGATTAAAACGCACTTTAGTTCCGGTCTGGAAAAGACTGTAATCATTTAATGTAATGAAAAATCATGTGTCTGATGATGTGTGTACATTTTTTTTCCTGTATTCTCCTCTGAACTGAACTGTTTGTCAAATATTTGCCAAAAGATCTGCTGCCATTTGAAGAATTTTGCAGAGTGCATTCAACAATAGATGTCTACCACTGCCACGGTTACTTTGGTATAGAGTTGTTGCTTTTGGATTTAATTTGCTGGAGTTGCAGCTGAGATTTTTTTTTTTTTTTAAATGGTTCAGACGTGTTTTAGACCCTTAATTCATTTCTAGTGAAACATTTTATTTTGGACAGAGTAAAAATTTAAGTCTTTGCTTTTCAGATTTCATTTTGGCCTTGTGATGCAGTCCTGTGGTATTTTAATAGTCTCCCACATGTCTCTTATTGATTGTTCACTTTGGCCTCACCATTGTGGTCACTGACTGAATTCGGGGATGTTTGCAAAAACCTAACACTTTCAGTTATATTTACTTGAAAACGTCAGTTTTGACCCCCCAAAATTCCTTTTGCTCTCCAGGTGCCCACCGTCTCAAATCTCCACCTGTTTTCTTGTAAGGTAAGTACTGTAAACATTTACAGTTCCTGAACTTGCCTCTTTGTTGTCCTCGTTGGGAAAACTGCACATTAAAAATGTTGAGGTAAAAACTTTGCTCCCAGCATTAAAGTGTTTCCTGCGCACTCGCAGACTAGAGAAAAAGTCATGTTTCTGTGCCGACACTTCTTGTACATGATTTGTACTGCCATGTATACATTTTCACCTGTACCTGAAATAAAATGAGAGCCTGGAGCCCTTTGGTGTGAGCTGATTAATGTTCCGCGCTCTGCATATTCCACCCCATTGTACATCTCAGCCAGACTCCAACTGTGGCAATCAATTCAATCAGCAGTGCTTATGAACCCATTACAATCTAGCTGAGAGCAGGCGGGGGCTGCATCCTTCGACTGGCCTCAGAGTAATTACTATTTAGTCAAGCCAAAAAGGATGGATGGATGGATGGATGGACTAATAAAACACATCCTTAATGACTTCCATGTGACTATGAATATGCATTACAGTGACTGGGCAATAGGAGTGGGTGTTGTGATATTTACACCCCCTCTGAGAACGCCATAGCACGTTGCCATGGTGACTAACGTGTCTTCAATTCTGAAGGCCAGAGGTCTTGCGGTGTTGCGAGGATGCCTGCAGGCCTCCAGGGTCTAATATATGATGTTGGAAATTCACGGGCGGCAGCGCAGCCAGAAACTGCTGAACCACTCTCACCTCGCTCGTAATTACAGGCTCAGCTCTCGGTCTGCACAAGAAAGGGTATTTAACAGCGCCGTGAGTGAAATTTCCAAGCATGTGTTTGAACCTCTGACCTCCCGATGACCAACATGCATTTCTGTGTCACTCAAGCAGGAGTCGTACTTCTAGGGGCTTCTGAGAGCCGCACACGTGGGAGTGCTCTGATGAGGCATTTATTGTTTACTGCTTCTTTTTTAACCCCTCAGCATCCACTTTTTAGACCTTTTTATTTCCCCTTAGGCAGCTTCAAGGCTGGCAAAATCCCATTTACGGCACTCAGTACTCATTTCACTTTGTTTCTGCTATTCATTACGTGTTGTTTCGTGCATCACTTTATACAGATTTCAAACAATATTTTTTGCATATAAAACCTGCAGCCAAACGGATCAGTGGGGTTAGAAAGGTGAAGTGTACCAAAGCAAAATTTACACTTGTTTACATATTTCTATTCTGTTCTGCTGCAAGGACGCTACTCTTTACAAGAGGGAACCAAATGCACCCACTCCTTAACCAGCCTTGACCTAACAGCTACTGAAAAAAAAATTATTTGTATTCAATTCTTGTAGATTTAAAAGCCTCAACACACAATAATCTAAATCAACATGTAGTGAGAAGAGATGAAATACTGATAGAAAATAGTTAAATAAAAGTTTGGTTGGTTTTAAAGCTTAGTTGAATATTTTGAGACCCAACAGCGTGTCTGTTTCGCTGGCTCTCCAGCTTCAGAGTACACAGACTGGCTCGTGTTACAAAAAAACATTAAGTCACGCTGGAACAACACATCAGTTGTGTTTCACCCCTCAGGAATCTAAGTGACATTTTTATGAAGTAAACATCTTTTAAAACACTCCATATAATGATTATTTTGACCATATTTTAATCACCTGAGCTAATGAGCACTACACTTACCTTTTTATATGTTGTTGTTTCTTTCTTTGTTTTTGGTGCTTTAAGCCAGCTATGACGCATACTGTAGGTAGTCTGGGTTAAAACAAATGCCTCTTGTGATTATGAAAAATATCTTCCACAGGAGAACATAAAATCAAACATCTCACCTGCAACTGTCTTTGTTTTTATTTAAAAGGGCTACTGCATGAACTGAGTAAAATATGATCTGATCATGCATAAGGCATTCCCCAGCCTTCCTCTGCCCTCTGCTGTTCAAAGACTGTAAAACAATGTGACCTAATTATAAAAAACATCTGTAGACTGCTTGTACCACCACATATTTGCCATAAATGCAGGTTTGTATTATAGGAAACCAAGTAGAGTCATCCAGAAGGAACCTATATTGAAGGTCCTTAATGTTTACAAGCTTAAAATGATGTTTTCCAAGTTAAAAATAGAAATCATGAGCCATTTTCTTTTAAAATAACCCTTCAGGGCTGTGACCATATGGTAGCTGAAGGCAGAGGAACTTGGTATTGCCTTCCAAGAGTTTCTTTGAACCACTGGACTATCTTATCCTAGAGCTTCTGCACTTTATAGGGAATGACCAGAAGAAGTTTATTCAATCCATCATCTAACTCACATATTTTTACACATAAAGAAAAATGAGGTACAGTAGATATTATTGAGCCATAACTTTGAATAATGTTCAGGCTGAAGTCTTTCTCCAAACACAGGGGCTATTTGAAAGCAAAGAAGATTTCTCCATGCATTCAGAGATATTCTCCTTAAATACAGTGACATGGTGGAATATCTTAAACACTTACTGCTTGTTTGGAACCACTTAATCTTTAATCATACATTTATATATATTATGGTACACAGAGAAGACGTTTTGGCAGTATTATGATATTCCCTCCACCTGTACTTTGGACCCATTGCAGACACCACCGAGTCTACCTGCTCTATGCTCCCTTATAGTTGACATCAACTCTTTCCTGGAAGCAGCATTGGTACCCTCCAAGATTAAAAGTGCCTCAGTCACTCCCATCCTCAAGAAGCCAGGCCTGGACCCTGATGACCTTAAAAATTACTGACTGATCTCCAACCTTTGTTCCTCAGCAAAATCTTGGAAAACAGCCACCCAACTAAATCAACATATATCCAACCATAAGGTGGACATATGAACCATTTCAGTCTGGTTTCCAAACACATAACAGCACTGTTAGCCACAATGTGCCTCAAGGCCCTGTTCTTGGAACCCTTCTGATCCAGTGATGATTCTGATGCTGACAACACACAACTTTATCTCAGTACAAAACCCTCTACCCAGTTTCCTCCCCAATCACTTGTCAACTTTCTGCATGAAGTTAAAACATATAGGTCATCTAACCTACTCAAGATCAACAGTAATAAAACAGAGTTCTTGGTTGTGGCCCTCAGGGCCCTACTCTGAAAAACTGGAGCTCTACTCACTGACACAGACTGTTGCACCATCTCACCATCCCCAGAATTTTGCAACCTGGGTTTCGATCTAGACTCCACACTTTAATCCCAGGCTCAAATCTGTTACTAAAGCAGCGTTTTTTTCCCACTTAATGAACATCTCTTAATTTCAGTCATTGCTCACTGGCTCTGTAGCAGAGCCCCTCATCCATGCCTTTGTTACCACACAGCTGGATTATTGCAGTGGGGTCCTGTTTGGGATCCCCAGCAAAGCCCTGGACAGGCTCCAGTATGTCCAGAACTCAGCTGCCAGGCTTCTAACACACTCTCTGGTAACATATCACCCCCACCCTCATAAAGCTCCATTGGCTCCTGGTCAAGTCACACATCATTCACATCATTATCTGACTTATAAATCCCTTAATACCCGGGCACCTCAGTACCTGTCCAACGTCCTTCACCTTTGGTTTCCTGAAAGGCGTTATACGAATCCAAGTTATTATAAGAATGAGAGCCAAAGAATGTGAAAGGCTATAAATGAGTTGATCAAGAAAAATAATTCCAGATGAATCTAAACAAATTCATGGTAACATAGTTTGAAGCGTTTCATAAGAGGTGTTGTAGTCTGACTTGCACCACATTTGAATGAATCCATCCTCTGCAGTGCTCCTCATTAAATATGGAAACCTAAAATCAAAGAAATGCATTAAGTGAGTTTTAGTGTAAAACACTGAGACTGAAAGTCAAGCATGGTGCACGCTTTATGGTGTCCAACTGTGAGCAGAACCAGGAGAGGGCGATGTAGCTCTATGTAAAGACCACAGCATATATTTACATAATCGGGGAAATAATAAGCTGACCTTACCAGTGGAATGAAATAGATGAAGTCAAATTGTCTACACCGGGAGATAAACCAGACTCACTCTTTGAGCTGTTCAATGGTCATTGCTTCAGAGCCTGAAGTAGCTGAAGCTGATACTGCTTAGAAGAGATAGTTGCTCTAATTACAAGTCAAAGATGCCAGACTGAAAAACAAAATGAAGACCCTGCAGTCACAGTGGCAGGTAGGCTGTGGCATTTAAAAATGCTCAGTTAGTAATCAGGAGCTCAAAATCTGGCAAGAAAACATCCCCCATAGGATTACACCATCAGGCTGAAAACAGACTTCTGTGTTTATGACCCCACCATCTCAATGTTAAACCTGAGACTCATCACAACATTTTTACCAATCTTCTGGCGTTCAGTTTGGGTGAGACCATGCAAAGTCTTCTGCTTCTGTAGCTCATCTGCTTAGCACTCCACATGTTGTGAGCCCATAGATGCTCTTTAGCATACATTGTTTACAGCCATTAACAACGCATGACTATGCCTACAGGCCTAAATGCACTGAGATCAGGCCTGGACTGATAATCTGGCGTGCCAGGGATTTTCCCAGTAGGCCGATGCACTTTTGGGTCAATGAGCCAGTCTGAGGAGCCCCTGACAGCAGTCCATTGGTTCATTTCATATTGACACTGGACTGCCCAATCAAATCTCTTAATGAGGCCAGCCCCTCTCCTACCTTTGCTGTAGGAAGACACGAGGAAGCCATTGGGTTGGTTCATTAAAGTGCTATAAAGTGCAGTTGAACAGGTTTAACTAATGAAGTATTTGCTGAGTTTATTATTTATAAGATAAAAATAGTTAAATAAGCAGATGTGTCTAAATTTTTAGCTTATACTCTACTAACATTAATGTTTTGTACAAGCGTTTACAGCTATCATTGCCTCTCACTCACAAACGAGCTCATATCCTGAGAAAAAACCAAAATGACACCAAATAAAAACGGGACACCGATCATATGCTTATGGATGTATTTTAATAAAAATAATTCTGTCAAAATTAAACAGAAAACATATTTCTTTTTTTAACATAGTTCCAGTACATAGTTTTTTTTGTAATTATCATTTTTCCTTTTTTTTTTATATTGTTTTAAAGGTTTTACAAGTCATGCTAAGTAGAGGGTAACTCATTTCACATTTTTAAAACATTTTTATTTTTTTCCTAAAACTCAAAAGTCAAAATCTGAAACCAAAATCATGATAGAAGTCAACTGTGCACAGCTTGTCTGCGGCGCCTAAATCAGTTTTTCCGGCCTCTCGGGAAGCTTCAGAGGCCTCGGGCTCGTTCCTACAACTGCTCACGTCTCCTTTCCTTCTAACGGTCACTGAGCATGTCAGTGGCTGGATAATGGGGATAATGGGGGAATGCTGTGTGGTAACAGCGCTGAGATGCAGCCCAAGTCCAAAAACAACAGGACAGCAGCGAGATTTTTTTTTCCCCCCCTACAGGTGTGTAACAGAGGTTTCTCTTTCAATAGTGTGTAACAGAAGTCCTGTACAGCTGCAGAGGCAGATGCTGTGGGTGTGTCTGTATGTGTAGTTATTAGAATAAATCCTACATTAGCAGAAGGTGTTTAGAAAAACAAAAACAAAACACCAGCTAAAAAGGTTTGACCACATAACCTAGACGGAAAATCTCTTATGAATAGAAATACACACTTCAGGGTGGATCAGCACGCCGCTCGCCAGGTCACGACAAAGCAGACAGAGAGACAACGTTTCATCAGTCATACGATATTCATCCACTTTGTAGAAAAGAAATCATTTCATATGTTTACAGAGGAAAACATGTTTATCATTAAAACCAAATAATGACACATGTGACTGGGGTGGTAGTTAAACTTAATGCTTCCGACACACGGGACTAAAGTCTTCTCTTTTGAAACACAAAACTAAAAATGAAGTGAATAATGCTGCAGCGTGAGCCAACTTTACAGAGCTAACATTGTGAAAGTAATTAACGGGTTAGTTACTCAATTAATGTTTTATTCTATTGTGACTGGCTGCCATCTTTGTTGTGTGGAAACAGTATCAACCTGAGAAAGTTGAGTTGATGAAAACAAAAAGCTTTGAATCCACATGTTTAAAAGTTCCTGTGAAATCCCTTCAAGATTTCCATTTTAGCTTTTCCAAATACTAAAGAAAGAAAAAAATATCAGCGTTACCTCCAAATATATTCTAACTCAAGTGTGGCTCCTGTAAAATAAAAATGAAGTCAAAAAAAGAGCCATTAAAGCATAGACGACTGAACTTCACCCAGGCCCGCTAACACGTTAGCTCATGTGTGTTACAGAAAGGAACACAGTGGCTTTTTGGTCTTTTTTTTGCAAACATTTAAGAAACATTTTTAGAAATAACGTTTTGTACTATTCGGCTATGTGAGCTTAAAAGCAGCTGAGCCAGCTGGCCGTGTAGCCAGGTAGCATGTGGTCTTGCTAAAACAAAGGCTAGTTACTGTACAGTGTGTTTCTGAGGAGCAGCAAAATGATTGGCTGATTCAAAAGAATCAACCTCGTCAGCCACCAGTTAGTGAATTAGTTTGTTTTAGCTGCGCAGTTTCAAACAAAGTCCTTAGCAGACAAAATAAAGATGGGTGAGGTACAGCTAGTTAGTGCTTTAGCTAGTTTTTTACTAGCCAAAACTTACTTGATGATATTGGTGAAGCCTAACAGGCCTTTTTCGTCCAAGCAGATATTTTAAGTTGTCATGAGAAAAGTTACTTTTGAACCAAGTTTTAATGATGGCTCAATTTTATTATACACAAAAATGGAGCCTTGTCTGAATGGTTTAATTTGTTTTCTTACAAATTACATCTGTGTTTATCTCACAATAACCCAGAGTCTCTGCTGTGGAAAAAGGTCTGAGGCTGCAGAAGCTGTCATGAAAACTGTGAACTGACCGTGTAAAACTGAGTAATTTAAAGTCGTAATATCTTATTAATTAATTTTAATATCAAGCCAAGTGAGACGTGTCTGGAAGCGGTATTTGGTACTTCTGTTTGTACTGATCTGACTCAGTACAAACATTTTGGTCTCAAACACCCAGAGATTTGTTGATGTCATGCACTGTATGACATCTACCACGGTCTACCTCAGATCGTGGCTTGTTGCCCTACGAAACTTCTTATCCTTATGTTCTATTTCAATCTGCAGTGTTTGTACTACTGCACTAATATTGACTGCATCTACCTGTCACACACATCCTGGTTGTTATTCTTTAAGCGTGTGTTAAAGTGGTGCTCTCGTCTCTGTCGACGGGTAAAGCATTAAAGGAGCGACAGCTAACACAGGAATCCTGCCTCTGCAGGAAGCTGTTGCATAGACACGCCTTGAATCTGTTTTGGCTGATATTATGTGCAGTATGTGGACTGCATGTAGATAGTAATTGAGAGACAGTCAACTAAGAATACTCAGACAAACAAAGCAACCTTATAATGCAGCTTTAAGTATGAGGGAAATGTTGTAAAAACAGGACTGTTGGCAGGTTTAACCTGACACCAAAACAGGAAGTAGCGGACCTGAGCACTGTCTTTACTGGTACATAAATCTCATTGTGGCCAGCAGCTAGCCTCAAGGGTAAAATGACTGTTTTACCATCATGTTACTGTACATATTGAAAAGAACTCTGTGACTGTTTTACAAACCTAAAGGGCTCTGTGTAAGGCAAAAAGAGAGAAACTTTCCCAACAACCAGAACTGGTTTTCACAATCTTTAAAATCAAAACGAAAGATCACACAGTGCTCCCTAAAAAACTACACATATGTGTTCGGAAAATGGTTTTCCTTTTTTTCCTGAAACAGTGTTTGCAACAGCACATGCACACAGAAGGTCAGGTTGTGGAGGATGGCAAAGAAAAAAAAAGGGCAGCAGTAATTAAATCTCAGGGGGAGTGCCCTGAATACACACACACACACACACACACACACACACACACACACACACACACACACACACACAGCGCTTGTTAGGCTGAGTTTGATACTGATTTCCTCAATACTGGCATCAAGGTGGCCATTAAAATAGTGTAAGACTTGGTCCTGAAGGTGGATGTTGTCGGTGCAGCTCTTGCCGAGCTTTGCCACCTGCAACCACATCGCTGATTGGTCGACGTTGTGGTTGTTACGGTAAAATCAAGGCTCCAACACCTCTAATATTCCACTGTAGTCTCTTGTCATCACCCTCTCTCCCGGCAGCGTTCGCAGCTACAGAGGACCTTCAATTATGTTTTTTTTCCCTTTTACATGGGTAAAGTTTTAAGGAAGTCTCCTATTCTTTGGGTAATAAATTGTTAGCTCACAAAGATATATTAGAGCATGACTTGGAAAGCTTTGTCCAGTAAATTTTTATTTTCTATCTGGAATAATTTGGGGGCTATGAGGCATTTTTCCTGGCGAGGTTGAACCCTTCTGTATTTCAAGATACAAAGTGCATATTTTTTTCCTCCGTGTCTAATTGGAAAAAAAAAAGGCCTACAGGCGTCAGGATGACTGTGGAAACCAGCTTTTGGGTATTGTGGTCTGTGATATGGTGAACAAGAACAACAATACTGACAGCAGGGAGAAGAAATCCACCCGTTAAAACAGAAGGGAAGAATCAGAAGGAGGTTTACAATTTCTTTGTTCCAGGATGAGCACAACAAACTGACACAAAAGAACTAAAAAACAAAAGAAAAAAAAAGGCTAGATGAACAGAATAATAATTATCTTTAAATAGTGTCACACATTTATTTATTTTATAATACTAAATTAAAAGGAACCTTTCTTTTCTCTCTCTCTCTCCTCTGCCCCTCTTGCCTGTGCTGCTGGCTCGGTCTGATGGACAGCCAAATGCACCAACGCTCCTTCCTCCGTTGCCATGACAACTACCTGCTGGACATGTCTTCTCTCAGTGCTACTTAACAATAACCTGTGGGAGAGATGTGGGGTAATGAAATGAATGTAGCATGATTGATAGAAATACAGCAGGAGAGCATTTTATCCTTTTTTTTTTTCCCATTTGAGGCATGTGTGCACATTAGCTGTAATTACAGACAATAACAGATGGAGATGAAGGTCATACTCCATCCATACCTTCAAGACACAAACATGCCAGTCACCATGTAAACCTTACTATGAGTCATATTCAGTGCCCCGTTTCAGACCTCATATAATTACAGGATTTATAGCCTAAGCTTATTTACAATGCCCCCCTCACAAAAGGATGAATGCTCCTGAATATGAATTTACACACCTGGACCTGGGCTAGTGCAAAAAGTTGTCTACTCTGGCGAAGGAGCAGGAACCGGACCGGACTCGGGCCATGAGCTGAACACACTCTGTGGCCTGACCGAGCGCTAGCATCAGCGGAGGCTGTTTAGGCAGATTTTGTGACTCTGAAGAAGAAAAACACAAAGAATCACAAAGAAAGTAATCAAATATAATAAATATATAATAAATATATAATAAATATAATAACAGAACTTTCTGAAAGCATTTTAGGGTGTTTCTTCTATATTTTCCATTTCATTTTAGTTCATTTTCCAAGTTCAAAATGTTGTTTCAGTTAGTTCTAGGTTTTTGTTTTTTTGTTTTCAAAAGTCTAGTTTCTATTTTTTAATTTAGTTAATTAAAATGTTTTATCACGCCTAGCTTTAAGCATAATAACCTTGGTACAAGCGATACACTGACTGTGTTGGCTTTCTGGTTCCTCTGTCTTATATTATATAGTCCAAAAGCTTAGTTTAGTCATTGTTTAAAGTAAATGTAATTTAACCATATGTCCTTTTGATTCACTGAATGCTTGTATGAATGCTGAGCCCTGTTAAAGATACAACCACCACCACACAATCTGGTTTGTTTACATGCTCATTTAGCTAACATGCTAATGTTTTAGCATAATATCTTTTATAATTTTTAAAAACAACTTTCTTTAACCCTTTTAATTTATCTTTAATAAAAACATTGCTCGCTTCCCCTTTATGTGTATTCAAGATGTCAAGCAAACCCTGAAAATGTTGCCGTACCGCAATCTGTCTATTGAAAGGTTTCTAGCCATAAACCTCTGTGCTTGGCTTTGAATGGTGTTTGATAACAATATTCTATAAAAATGAAGGACATTTTTTTGTATTTCTATTCTTATATTCAACAGAAAATCCTTATTCTGTTGATCTTGTTGGAGTTGCATATGTAACTGCAGCAACAAAAGCAACAATGTTGATTTAATTCTTGTAAAAAAGAAAAAAGGAAAAGACAAAAAGCAATCTTTGTAACATCAAATGAATTAGATGACCACGAGACTTTATAATACCATCTGTTGATGCTTTCCTTGATTTCGAAGTAAAAATTTTTGGCAAAAACAGAATGAAGGTGTTCTCTTAAAAAGTTTGAGCACATACGGCACTGTGTAAAAGTCTTCTCCATCATGTAAATCAAACACTAAAAGTAATTCTGCAGGAGCTAAACATATTATTTGTTGAATAAAAGAAAACTTACTTTATAAAATATATAAAATATAAAAACATTCTTGTATTTCTCCAAAGTAGCAGAGCTGTACAGTTTAAAGCTTGTCAAATGTTAGAACTTGGAGGTTTGGCACATTCATACATTTTCAAGAGAGAATGAATAGTTTACTATGTTGTGTGGGCAATTTACTGGTCTAAATACCAGCACTGGCCTCTTCAGAGCTCTGATATTATCATCGCTAAGTTGAAGAAGACAGAAAGTCATAAGCTCACAGGTAATCTCAAGGAACAACAACCTGCCAAAACACCCGAAAAACTGAGGCAAGTCGTACAAAACAATGTTACTATT
This sequence comes from Oreochromis niloticus, assembly GCF_001858045.2. Lineage (NCBI taxonomy): Eukaryota > Metazoa > Chordata > Actinopteri > Cichliformes > Cichlidae > Oreochromis > Oreochromis niloticus. The sequence continues at coordinate 6,949,753 of NC_031972.2, forward strand.
CTAATTTCATATTTGTCTTTTCTTTGCACAGTTTTGTATGTATGAGCGTAACCCACAGAATATGTTTGTGCTTTGCTCTTTACCCAGTATGGCGCTGTTGAGGGCAGAGCAGAGTGACTCTCTCTGCGTAGGGTCTAACTGCTGGCCCACGGGGCAGTTCCAGGGATCTGAGTACGCTAGCAGGCTGAATGCATCCTACACAGAGACACAGCGAGAGACACACACACACAAACACACACACACGCAAAGCCTTTGTGAATACAACACAGCTGAATCCCTGCAGTGCAGAACACTCTCCATCTTGGGATTTCCTTAATGGCCCTAAAGCTACAAAGTATTCATTAACATTCTGGGCACCAGCTAACGAGACACAACTGTTTGGCCAGTATAAATTATGAGGACAAGTTCTAAGAGCTACTGTCCTGCGTTTAGTCATTTTATAGTCTTTCCTTTCATGTCTTTATCCTTTTATACTGACAGAAAACTACTGTAACACTTAGAGTTAGACAAAAAGAGAACAGGTGCCTTAATCTATCCTAATCAGGCTCTTTTCATTTTTTGTTTCAAATATTCACCTGTCCACAAACGCTAAAACGTGGATAACCTAATGAGTGATCATAATATAAATAATACAAACAAGTTAATAATGCTATTCTAAGTATTCTTACTTTAATGAGGGTGATGACATGATAATGTTGCCTGCTGAGTATGCAAGTGGGTATTTAATGGTATACCATGAATGTGTCAGGCCTACATTTCTGCCCCCTGGTGGACAAAAATGAGAATGCCAAAACAGCATCCCAGCACATAATTTCAATACATACATAACCCTATTTTGATGTTTTAAAAAGAAGTATGATAATATCAATACAAAATGATCAAATGATACTGGAAAAATGTTTGTTTTAAAACTTGAACAATGAAAAAATGTCACATATCTAAAAAAAAAAATCCAGGGATAATGGTTTACTCTGGTCTTTTTAATTAAATGTTTTTGATTTACTTTCACCATTTTTATTTGTGTTTCTTTAAATTCTTGTCAGTCACCTGTAAACCACTTTAAACTGTAAAGATGAAGTGCCCTACAAATAAAGTTTGACTGATTTAGCATCTTCCTGTACATTGGAAACTACCGCTTGTCAGAAATAACTTTGACTTTATCTGTTTTACAACAGCACATCCTAAATCATAAGTCCGTCCAATTCCTGCAGCGTGCACAGAATAGTATAACCAGGACTTTAACTGGTGCCAGCAGAAACAAATCTCCTCAGCCCACTCCTTGGATCACATCTGTTGTTTGGCATCATAGCTGTTTGTTGAGCTCGAGCCCATGTGCAGTGCAATGTGTGTGTACCTGTAACATCTTCTTGTGCGTGGCATTCTTGCCGTACTCCTGACACAGCTGTTCGTTGAGCGCCTGCAGCTCCCGTCCAAACTGGATCATCCTCTCTGTGGCTGCTTGGTTCCCACCACAAAGCTGTCTGCTGTGACTACAAACCTCATCTGGTGGAGAAACACACACAAACACACTGTAAAAACATCCTGAAGAAAGGTGGATCAAGTCTAAAGCAAGAGGAAATATAAAGGCTAGAGGCAGTGAAAAGTCCAAGACATTTTCAGGAGTGTGATAGAGTGCACATGTGTGTTCTTCGTGTACCTGTGACTCCATTGCCAATGCTGTTGTCGTCTGGCTGAAGGATCTCTTCATGTTTGTAGGTTCCGTTCATGATCCGCGCCGAGGAGCCCTCAACAACGCCGTTGGTGTAGTGCTCTGCTTCGATCTCCATCTCACTGTCACTGCTCACACACACAAAGTGTAAAAGACAATATAAAGGAACATTTTAGTCCTGGGTAGTACTACAATAATGAACTATTTAAAAATCTTTACATGCAATCTTTACTAACACACACCCCAGTGCCAAACACCTCATTTGGGGCATCTGAACAAATATTCTGCACCCATTAACACCTTTATTAGCTTATGTTATCTACATATTTATGCCTAAAATTAAATGAAGAGAAACATCCCCTGCTATCACTGAACGATCAACTGTCAGCAGACCAAAAATAACAACTTGCATCACCTCAATTTGGCCTCATAACTGTGGTTTTGGTTGGTTCACTTCTTATCATTGCCATTTTTAATCCAGCTGGACACCTAACTTGCTTCAGACTAGGTTACATTCAAGAACGACAACTCTAAACAAATGCATACTGACCAGTTAATCTGTAGAAAATAACATCACCATTCCAAGATGATTCCCCAGACAATGTTATGCACATAGTCTATACTTTCTAGAGATTTTCTAATGTCTGTGTTTCTCTGACGAACATTAATAAGAAATATAGATTCTTAGGTCTTTGCTTTTTCCTCCTTCTGGCTGCAAGCGATTTAATTTTTCTGCAAGCGCTGCAGTCGTCAAACAGGCCGGCTAAGCCTTTTACTTGTTGACCTTATATAACATTTGCAAGTAAGCTTACCTAATGGTTTAAATTATGCTTTTATATTTATTCTGTACTTGCTCTCAGACCGTTTAAAGGGTTGCAGCTAAAAGAATAAGGCTGACACTGTCTTACAAGCCACTGTTCATTTAAATAGCATATTAAGTTTTTTTAAGGTGTGATGACAGCCTTAACAAGCAAGCTGTTGGGTGCCCCAGCAACAAGTTAATTTAATGGAATACACAGCTGTAATTACAGTCCAATCTTCCTGTTTCCTAATGACAGAGCCGTGATACTGATAAGGCTATAAATGCACAGCGTCTACATTCTTGCCTCCTTTCTTTCTTGGATTTAAATGTGCTTAAATTAATATCATGTTTTTCAAGTCAAAGCACTTAAAGTGCTTGACTTTGACTTGCATGTAAGCAAACTCGCAGCTAGATTTGGTATCCCTGAATTATCGAGTTTATAACCACTTAGCTGGATTCCAAAAGTTAGGGTAAGTGCAACGAGATAATGGAAAGATATCCTCGGCATGCTCAACTTGCTCCACAGTACAGATCCAGGTCTACATGTATCAGCTGTAAAACAAGCTGTCAGGGCTTCTCACCTGGTTTCCTGGGTGCTGTTGGCGCTGTGCGGCTGGCTCTTGGTGGAATCGGAGGAATTGGACTCAGAGTAGTTGATGGATGAAGGGGAGGAGGAGGAGGAGGAAGAGGCGGAGGAGGACGCGCTGGGGTATTTGATGCTGCCGCTGCTGCTGTGGCTCTTTGAGTTGTTCGGGGGAGTCACCCCGTTACTACAGGTGGGGCTGTCTGAACCTGGTAGTGAGTAAAGTAGGAGGGGAAACAAAGACCTATAAATAAACTTAAAGGGAGAGGGAAAGCCAGTCCTGTTTGTGTGACGTACCTCCGGTGTGCAAGTGTGTGTTGCTGGCTCCGTGGTGGGGGCTGAGGCACGGTGAGCCGGGGTAACTGTCCTGGGACTTTGGGGAGCGAATAGTCAAGCAGCGAACCTCGCTGTCTGTACCGTTCACCATCTCCACAAACTGGCGACACCTAGAGGCCAGTTTATATCAGTGTTACTGGCATTCACTGGACAATTAGCTATTTAAATATCAAGCAAATTTTACATCCATAATAGCTGTGGCGGCAAATTCATGCTTGCCTTTGAGGCTACGCTTTACAACAGACTTACTTCAACATGAATAGTAGATTAGGGTTGCGTTCTAACAGGCCGGGATAAAGCTGCTGAGTTGCTTCTATGGCCTCACCAACCCGTCCTGCCAGCACTAGCTTCTGTATTCCTATTAGATGAAAAGCAAAATGGTTTTTACAATATACTCAACATCTGGAGAATTCAAGCTTTCAAAACAAACATTTGAAAGAGGCCAATACATCAACAGAGACAAGTAACACCCCACACCCTCTAATATAATAGAGAAAAATCTAATGATTCCCTTTGAGCACACACTGCTTTGTGCACTCACTCTGTCTGTTCTTTATAGATGTCTGGTCCTCTTGTATCATGGTCTCTGTAGCTCTGGCAAAGGCTGTTGCAGTGGCACAGTACCCATGGTGCACCAAGTAGCTGGACACCATACTAGAAAAAAAAAGGTATATAATAAAAAAAAAACTTCCTTCTGATTCTTCCTCACTAACTTTAAGATTTTTACATCACATTTATCTTTCTCTGAAAATATCAAATTAGAAATATTTCATCTGTACGACGTTTACACCAAGAAAGGCAATGTGAATATGGACAGAATAGTCTTGGTGTCTTTAGAACTTTGTGACTGTGGCATACAGCTTGAGAACATCTGTCCAGAGTCAAGATAAATATTTATACATACATGTTGTATTTTCACTGTTTCATACAGGTTTAGAAACGTAATAAAGCAGCTGGCCAGCGTTGCTTTTAGCAAATATCAATAAAATAGGGGAAAAAAGTGTTTTAGAGATTGTTTCTCTAGTGGTATTTTTTTTTCACAAGAAGGAGAATGTACGTAGGATGACGTGCCAAAGAAACATTCAGTGATATCAGTGTGGCTCTGTGGTGTGTATTTAACAGTTTTAGAATAACAATGGAGCTCGATGGTTAAGGAAATAAGATATGCACACACAAAACTTAGTGGGCTGATTCGCTATTCATTGTCAGAATAAGAAACATTTCATTTTGTTTTCAAGAAGAAAACAACTTTGTGGCTACTTCCTGTTAAATATGAACTCAACTGAGGGGAAATATTACATGATATCATTAAAAGTGCTAATGACTCCAGAGAGACGAGCTCTCTTAAAAGGAAACACAATATGTTTTTATCCACTGGGCCTCCTCCACTCTAGATATGCTACTGGTATTTTTCCAATATTTTTTCTACCACCATCCTGCACAACATTGCTGCTGTCATTTGTATGGCTTTGAGATGAAGTATTACAGTGTGTGAGTGTGTGTGTGTGTGTGTGTGTGTGTGTGTGTGTGTGTGTGTGTGTGTGTGTGTGTGTGTGTGTGTGTGTGTGTGTGTGTGTCTCAAGGAGTTAGAGCTGAATCTTACTTCTGTAGGACGGCCTGCCACTCCCCCAGCCGCTCGCCTATGGGAAAGCGAGCGATCATGCCGTGGATCTTGGCCCGCCATTCGCTCATGTAGTCCTCAATGTCGAAGACAAATGGCTGCTGGCCAAAGTTGGCGTCTACGATCTCACCGGGGGTCTGAAGCCCCACAGTGGGGTACAGGTTGGGCTGGTAGAAATGTAAAATAGTAAATAGAACTGATTTGGCACTGAGCAACATTAATATTTACATATTATTTAAAAAATGACTAAATTAGAATGTTGCATCAAACACTTCAAAAAACAAAGCCTGAAGGGGAACTTATTATATTTTCCCCTATTTTCTAGCATATCTACACTTCTACAGTTGTTGGTGATCATATTAACAGCAATGATTTCTAATAATGGTGTCAGAATACCACCACAAATTCAAAAAAGTTTGGGATGCTGTGCAACAAAATTCAATGATTTGCAAATCTCATAAACCCATATTTTATTCACAATAGAAAATAGAAAACATATAAATGTTTAAAGGCAGACATTTCATTATTTCAAGAAAAATAACAGCTAATTTTGAAAGTTGGGATGGGACAAGAAAAGGTTGGAAATGTAAGTAGTACTAAAACTAAAAAGCTCCAAATAATTTGATTAATTGGCATGAAGTCAGTAACATGACTGGGTATAAAATGAAAGGAATATTTTCAGAATAATGTTCGTCAATGTAAAATTCCAAAGACTGTGAATGACAATATATCAAAAGGAATCTGGAGAAATCTTTGTACGCAAGGAACAATGTTGAAACTGTGTAGTGGCCTGTCTTTAGTATCAACCTTTCAAAAACTGAAAACATTTGGTGAATAGAAAAAAATCAACAGAGAAGATCCAGGACTTTTGAGTACCCTGAATGCTACATCAGACAAGATTGGGACAATATTCCTCCTCTCAGGTGTTTTCAGACTGTTGTTAAAAGAAGAAGGGATGCCACGCAATGGGAAACATGGCCCTGTCAAACTTTTTGAGATGTGTTTCTCCCATCAAATTCAAAATGGTGCATTTTGTCAATTTAAACATTTCAAATGTTTTAAATGTTGTGCTGTGAATAAAATATGGGTTTATGTGATTTTCACTTTACTGCATTTTATATTTATTTGCATTTTACACCACGTCCCATCTGTTTTGGAACTGGGGTTGTATACCCACCAACTCTGTGATGTGTGATGAGCTGTTCATGCTAGTTAAATTGTGACAGGATGTAAACACTGATGGTGTCTCTCTTGGCAGAGCTTTAATGCTAACTAGCTGCACACTTCTGTATTTTAGTGGCTGTAAACAATCGAAATAGTTCTTACATGAAACTGCTCAAAACAAAGTCTGTGGACTTTTGATGTAACTTGGTCACAGTTTTTGAAAAGAAACATTAATGCAGAGTTCCCCAAATGTATTTTTGTGCATTAAAGACCACGAAGTGCAAATCTGTTCTAGAAAATTAAAAACTTCCTAACTGAGTAACTCACACCAAAATGATCTAGATGGGTAAAAATACATACACTTGATTTTGGGTTGTCCCAAAATCAAATGTCATGAAAAGCACTTTTGTTATTGAATACCTCGGGTTCCATACTAGACAAAAGTCACTGGATAAACAGCTGTTTGTTGGTTTTTGCGAAAAACAAAAAAACAACCCACTAACAGGATATGAAACTAACATCAGCACTCAGATGAAGGCTGCTTGGGTTAGATACTGTTTGGTTTCTGTGTGTACAGCTACTTTGAACTGTGGAGACTGTAGTCTAGTCTTAAACCAATCTGTCCAGTAAAACATTTTTTTTTCTTTTTTGAAACATTCCAGTTATATCAGCCAATGGACCCAAAAAACAGAAAGGGTTTCTGACCCCAAATGGCAAAATAAACTGCAATTAGATGGGCAGCTGCACAGTTGATATCACTTACACAAAACAAAAAGTGAGGTGATTAAAATTGGGCTTATTAATAAAAGGAAAGTGCTGAAGGATTATGATGGGAAGACATGGCTATAATGAATACTTACGGGGAGGTCTGTGAAGGCAACACCTACAGGACAGAAAGACAAACCGAGTTAGAGTTAAGAACGTACGCACACGTTGGTTCCAGTTGATGCTAAATGACTTTCTATCAATTAATTTAAAATAAAATGATCTTAACATGTACACCAACCTAAACTGATGCCATTTTTGGTGTAAAAGCAAGTGTTGTTAATGAGGTTGACGCAGCAGCCAATTACATCACCCGTGGTGAATGTTGGCCCGTATGGTTGGCCGGTCCCGGAGGAGCAGAAGGAGTGTCCGTCATCTCCATGGTAACCGTATGAGTGCTTGTCCCATCCTAAAATAGGACAAGGATTAGGATTAGTTCTTGCATCTCATACTTGAACCATGTGAAAAACTTGTCAGTAATCAAAACCTCGGTGACAAACACACAGTCTTACTGCTGCACGCATAAATTGGGAGCAGCTCAGTATGAAAAGTATAAGCAGCTGGGGTGAAGTGCCTTGCTTGAGGTCACTGCTAACAGGAAGGAAGACAGTTACTCATTGACTTCAGCAACTCAAATTTTCCCATCTGACTGCCGCTGCCTACAAGGCGGCTCATAAAAACTGACACTTTCTGAGTCTGCAGGCCGCCCTCCCGGATGGCCAGCAGGAGGACTTTGTCTGTGTAAAGAAACTGGTGAGTCACTGCCAACAGGAACAGCAGCACAGGAGGCTGGACCAGAAGACTAAAGGGCACCAGGGGAAGAGAGGAAGATCTTATGATGTACTAATTACATAAACCAATTTCTTGTTCCTGCTGGTAGTGATGCATGTGTATACAACAAAGGTGAGTCACTGGTAGCTTATTAATGCAACTGAGTAAGAACTTAAACATACAGTGCACTAAATACTATATTTGTTGATATTTTTAAAGTTTTTACAGATCCATAATTTCTACAGATAAGCAGAGTGTTAAATTCCAGGCTGATAGCGGTGCTTAAAACAACAGCCAAAGCTGAAACTGATGTTATTTTTCAGTTTCTTTATTTTTGAAGATTTTTATCCTTTGTATCAAGTCAACGAAGTCTGAAAATTTAACACAACAGATATGTATCTGCCTTTGTTATCAGTAAATACTATCTTACCTGCTAATATCAGTCAATAAGGCCTATATCAGCCATTACTGATATTTGACCCATGTATCAGTGCATCCCAAGAAATTTCTTAATAATGTGCTAAGAAACTTCCAAAAAAACCCATCTACTTATATACAATACAGCTTGTTGTGGTATGAAAACACAGGCCTGACTGATCCCTAATCCCTCTTACACACTCTTGCTTTACCATTGTGAAATAATGTTTCCAGTGAAATAAAATACCAGTTGGTTACATTCCAATTGACTGATTCATTTGGACTTGAGAGCCCTTTGGATTAAGCAATATGTGCTTGTGACACAGCATCAACAGTTATAGCTATGTTCACAAGCCTCAAACTACATTTATAAACATTTAGCATATTAGGCTTCTGAATTAGAAACCTAACATTTGCTAATTAGCAGTGCATTTACAGTTGAGGCTAATGTAACCATGTTTGACAGTTTTGCTAGCACTAAAAATAATAGTGCCAAATGACAAAAAGTTAATCCTGAATTAAATATTAAGTACAAGGTGGTTTAAACTAAAAGTGACTAGCAGTTGCAGAAATACATTGTTATGGACCACAAAAACACACATCTTATGCCCTCTAGGCTCATCGTAGGACCACTTGGGAGGATCCAGTACCCCAGGCATGCAACCAAATGTTTTAGTGTGTCTACAGCTGACCTCATAGACTTCTGTAAATCTATATTCCACAGTTTTTCAGAATATTCAAGAAGAAACACTAAAAAGTATATGTGAAGGACACTTTACAGAAACTTTTATTAGAAACTATTATCACTATTACACATATAATAGTTTTTAAATTGCAATTGCAATGGGTTTTCTAGGGAGTCCACTTTTTTGTGTGTCTTTCCACATCATTTATTTCATCAGTAATGTCCAGACAGTTACTCCCACTTTGCTCAAGACTGCCTCTTCTGTTGCAACTAAGACAAGGTACCTTTCCTCAGCCCTCGTGTGTAGCCAAATGTAGCACCGCGGGGTTCTTGGGTATTTCATAACCTATTATCAATGTTAAGGCTACCCATATGTCATCTGTTTATTTTGTAATTGTCAAACATTCACTTTTCTCAAAACAGCCTCTAGCGTGACAGTTGTATAGATGAATATCTACAACTAGTATTAAAACACCCGTGTTATGACTTGCATCTTTCAAAGACACTCCATTTAGTTCCTGTCTCGCTACAGCTGCCCTGTTCAAAAATACTCTTTCCCATTTATCTCTAATACACCGTGGATCTCACTTTACCAGCAAAGTTCTTGCAGTTAAAATATTGCTTTAAAAAAAAGTTTGGGATCAGTCTCTCTTTTTAAAAAAAATCTAACTTAATGCAAGTTTTTCATGATAAAACTACAATTTGAGTCTGATTACAGTCTTAAAATGCTCCTAAAAAAGCAGCTTTTTGTTTAAATCAATCAGACATGTTTTAAGAAATAATGGGTATTCCCTGTAGGAAATTGCCCAAGAAAACCTGAAGATTTCATACAGTGGTTTGTTCCACTTCATTCACAAGCAGGATAATAGAAAGAGAAGTGGCACAGCCCAGTCCATAATTCAGAATGAAGACTTGGAGATCAGCGTTTCTATTTTGAACAAAAAAATAAATAAAATAGATGCTTCATAGATGCAGTACGAAGGTATTAACTACGGTTGTATGACCTTAATTTATTAGAATATTGCTTTGATGAGTTCCCTCTTTTGAGGGAAATTTTAAGAGTACAATTGATCCTACCATGGATGATGTTGTCAATGCACATCAGTTATCAGCTGTACTAACTATTCAATAAAAATTATTAGATGATAAACTTGCACTAGTTAACCCAGTGTGCCACCAGACAACTTGCTGAAAATGTGCTTCAGTACATTCCTATTAAAAATTTTCTTGTTTTTTTATGTTTTACGTGTTTATACACACTGCACTGCTCTTTCTAGAAAACACCAGAAATTGTTTGGAATCATTACACAAGTAAACACCAATAAAATAAAGTGGTACAGTGTAACTGACAAAAGTGGGACCAGCAAAGCCAATAATTCAAGGCAATAACAACCTGTATGACCCTTCAAAATAAAAGTATATGCTTTACACACAGCTTGGCACAGTATGGAGTGCTACAGACTGCAAGAAGCAACCACCATACAGTACAGTCTAACCTAAATAATTCTATACTGCTCTTTGAGAGGATGTAAAACGACCATATAGGATGGCATGTCTATATTATCCTGCCTGCCTAAGACAAATAAAATGATGCTAGTATTGATCTGTTATTAGTTCCTGTATCTCTTCCAAAGCTAAAATGCAGTCTCACACTGTCTGAGTGAGAAAGTTACATAGATCACCGCCTCTTTGCCCAAGTGAATTCATATCAGCTGACAAATGTCTGGTTAATCGCACAGACTTGATCTAAAGTTATATGGAAGTATTCTTCTATAGCACAAGTGAAATCGGTAAACTTTACAAAATCAGTCCTTGACTTTAACTCAATGAAACCTTAAGTTTTGCATGAATGGCTAACCCTGAACTGAGCACCCTGAAAGTGACCTGAACCGGACTGTTCAGCTTCAGCTCTGTTAGTGTTTCTCCTCACTTGCAGCTTGCATGTTGTTGCCAAAAAGCAAAGCAGGGTTAGGAAAAGTAGGTCGTGGGCGAGCCGAGATATTAGATGCGTACTTGTATGTGCATATGTGTATCTGTGAGCATGTCAAAAATTATTAGGCTCAGCTGGACGTGCATCTTTGTATCTGTATCCTGTGCATTGGGATATTTCTTTCAACTTACACAGCGCATATTGTCCTCTGTCCCTCCATGTGTTTTTTGTGCATATGTGTATATACACGTGTGTGTGTGTGTGTGTGTGTGTGTGCGCGTGTGTGTGTGTGCATGTGCGTGTGCGTGGTGAGGTATTAGATTAATCTGCTGACAGGGATATTGCCTCTAAAGCCAGGCTCACTGCTCCCACATGCTAATGAAATGGGCAGGCCTCCACAGCAGGATCAGGCACAGAGGTCAGCAGTGGAGAACATTGTACTATCACAGGACACACAAACGCATACACAAGGACAGAACTTTATTACATTTTTGATGTATAGCCATAATTCCAAATAAAACTGGGATGCTATGTAAGATGTAAATAAAAAGAATGCAGTGACTTGCAGATCTCATAAACCCATAACACATCAAAATTAACCTGAAAAATTAAACTGAGATATGTTATTATTTCATGAAAAATATTAGCTTGTTTTGAAAATGATGGCAGCAACATGTCGCAAAAAAATTGGGCACCTGGGCAACTAGCTATGCTAGCTAGCAAGAGGCCAGTAAAATGATAGGGTGTAATAGAGCATTGGCATGAATTTCACAGATGTAAAGACGAGCAGAAAAAATGAAATTTGAATTTTGTTGTTGGAAACATGAATGCCATGTTTTCCGATTAAATAGGAAAATGACCATCCAACTTGTTACCAGCACTCAGTTCAAAACTTATATCTGATTGTGTGGGAATGCATTACTGACTATGGAACTGGCAGCTTGCACATCTGGAAAGACATCAATGCTGAAAGATATATACAGGTTTTAAAGAAACATGCGCTCCCATCTAAAAATGTGTTTTTTTCAGGGAAGGTATTTCATAATTCAGCAAGACAATGCTAAGCCACATACTGGGTTGATAGTAGAAGAGTCCAGGTGAAAAATTGGCTTTTTTACAGTCCAGATCTTCAGTCCAGCAGCGGATCTCCTCAGTTAATGTGTACAGACTGTTGTTAAAAGGAGAGGGGATGCTACACAGTGGAAAACAAAGCCCCGTCCTAAGTTTTAAGGATGTGTTGGTATCATTAAACATTTGATATCATTTCTATCTTCTATTATGTGTATTATTGCATTCTGTTTTTATTAACATTTTACAGTACCCCAGTTTTTTACTTACTCGAGTAAAATGTGAACTAACATTTTACTAAATTTATTTCAAATCCAATAACACAATAATTTTATAAAAAGTAATATTTTACATTAAAACAAGAAAATAATATATGATTAATGTGTGGTTCCAGATCCCATAAAAAAATGAACATCCACAGTTGTGATGTAAAGAAAACCACAGAACCCCATGATCCAAGGTAGCTCCTGCCGGCGGTGAGGACACAAGTAATACCTACACAATACTGGTTTTACTTTCATTTCTGAACAGTTAAGAAGTTTGGGGTTTTTTTAAAAAAAAGAAACCAACTGACAAACATATATTTATTAAATTGCTTAGGCTTTTCCTCTGGCCCTGGTTAAAATTTCTCTCCTTCCCTAACTTAGAATATTTGCAGTGCTATAAAGATGCATCTTCAAAGATCTGAAACTTTACAAGCGTGAAATACTCGCTCTTTTAACTGACTTTTCAGAGATGCTTGAATCTTCAGTTCCAGCTTTGAACTCTGGTACATCTGACAGGTTTTCTTTTTTTAAGATATTTTTTAGCACTTTGCCTTTCATTAAAGAGATGGAGCAGAGACAGACTAGAAAAGTGTGTTTTTTTTAAAGCAGGCAGGGCAATGCCATGCAGCAAAGGTTGAGCAGAGAGTCAGCTGCTGAGAGCATTTTTTAGAAAGTGGTGTGCGCCCTAGACAATCAACCATCGGGTCACCCCATCAGACAGAGTTTTAACAGGATAAATGAAACCAGGAAAGTGTGCTATTTAGCATAGCAATTTAGCATAGAAATTTCAAGACCATAGCTTTCAAAACTTAGTTTTGAATCTTATGATTTATGATGGTAATTCCACCTCACAGGGAACTTATATAACACTTCAGAACTTTAACTCAAGAAGGATTTCTGAGTGCAAGATTTTCAATTTCACAGGTTTGATTTGGGTGTTTTTTGCCATTACTAGCAAAAACTAGAAAAGTTAAATACAACAACCTTGCAATAATTGCTCCCTTGATTAAGGATGTCATATTCAGCATTTGACAAATAAGTGTTAATTTAGCAGTTTGATCATTTTGGATGCTGCAGTTCGTGGGCTCAGTTCTATTGCATTATAATAACTGGAATGTCTAATATTGTCTGCATTCAAAATTAAAATAACAGAAACACATCTTTGCACAAAGACACCTTCACAATCACCATACATATACACTCACAGCACATATAGAACATTATACACTTCACCAGTACACACACAACATGTGCAGCATGCTGTGAAAGTGTGCACAGATGCACGGATGAGTGGGAACAAACATAAACACTCAGAGATGCAATCAGTGAAGCCCAGGACACACAGAGATAAATCTCCACAGTTTGGGACAAACACACACTGGCACACAAACATGCCGAGTTAGTCCGAGTTAAGGCAATCATCAGTAATCTGTGTACCAGGGCTACACACCATCTGTAGTAAAATCCTAGTTACAAAAAATACTTTCATAACTGATCTGTAACCAGTTGTGAAAAAAGCATCCATCCATGCGACGCTTTTCCACATTGTTCCAGGCCTTTGTGTGACGTCTAACACATGTGAATCAAGAAGAGAGGAGAATGAGGGATCTTTGTGTATGTGTGCATCTAGACTCTGCTGAACTGGCTGCCACCAGCCTCCACAGCATTCCACAAACCTCAGCCACCGCACAGATCTTAACCATTCAATAAGCAAATAGCCCCACACAGGCCCTGAAAACCACAGGATATGATTGGTGGAAGCACATACATGTTCTCACTGGTTGGGGAGAGGGAAGGGGCTTAAGTGAGGTTATCAGCAGCTAAGTGGCCACTATGTTTCCTCCTGTGTCACCGGAGGTTGCTGGACCATTAACACACGTCCAGATAAAACAAAACAATACAAAATAATTCAGTGGAAAAGTGGAGGACAAGGAATAAAACTGATGTGTTGACCTCCCATATGAATGCACTGCCTACTGTCTATGTACAGCATTTAGACAATAAAATGTTTATGTGTTAGCAGACAAAGGCTTGTTTCTTATTAAATCTTTATAGCAGCACCTTTGTCCTCTGAATTATAGAAGTGACCGCTGTCTGAGCTGTTCACACATGTAAACAAAGTTAGCAGAAGTGTAAGACAACTGATTTGTTGAGTAGATTTTTATAAACAACTGATTTCATTAAAGCTGCAAGTGTAATTCTCCACAACTTTATTCATCTTTATTGTAGGAATCTAATTCTTCTTGATAGAAATAAATACTAAGCTAGGTGAAAACTGGTGGAAAATTCAGTGAGTAATGATGATTTTCATTGTGGGCTGACCAGAAATGTACATTACGTGACATGTCATCACCGTAACAATATAACCACTGCACTGAAGCCACAGACAGAATAGGCTCCAGTCACACAGGCCTAGAGACCAGTTTATGAGCCCAGTATTTACAGTAGAGAAAAATGGCAAGTGGCTACTGGAATTTGCTGGCTATCAATCAATGAAAACCTTGTGGTTGGGGTCACCATTCACTTTCAAAGTAAAAGCTGCACATTTTGGAATGTGTTGGTTGCAGTGGTAAGGCACAACTTTTACTCTGAAGGCAAGCATTCTCTGTTTCTGGTTTGCATTGCACTTTTTAAACTTCCACCGCGGCTTGGCGGGTAGTTGGCCAGACAAGTCGGCATGTTCCACGCAAACTATGGCCAACCACAACAATCTGCTAATGAAAACATCAATTAAAAGAAGGTTATTGGTGCAGCACCATCTTTGTGACCAGTTTCAGTCAGTAACCTCCAGCAAACACTCACCAACCAGTCGGGGAATACATGTTACTCCTGACCTGTGATTGGAAGAGGGTCACCGACAACACTCTGGTCTGAACGTGAAAAATGGGATATATCTTCTGTGTCGAAAAAGTGAAGCCAACACGCAAATGCTTTAATTCTGCATTCTTCTGAGTAACCAGCGGGGGATTTCTGTGTTTGCTGTGAGTACAATGGTACTGTCTATGCTTGAAGCACTGATTTAACTGAGAGGTAACTGAGCTAAACCAAATGCAATGGTAAACATGTTTTTAAAAATCACTACAGTTTCTTTATTATCTGAAAGCCCCATAATACACGATGTAAGGTGAAACTGCCTATGAGGACACCCTTAGATTGACACAAAACACAGTCATTGAGATCTTTGCACATAGTAGTAATTTCACTGGGTGTTGGCTAAGGCTCTGGACCAAAAATAAACTCTGCATAAAATACAAACCGAGCAATCAGTCATTATAAAGTAATAGGTGGATCACCACGAGGCTGCAATAAGTCCATGTCATCTGTCACTGATCTGTATGACAGCTCAGTAACATGTCCTGACATGTTCTCTACTGCAGCCGTCAGACAAACTGCATCTAATTACGGCAGAAATCCTGAGCATCATCATCTCCACCTGTTTTCATCCCTGCATCTCAAAAATGTTGGTACTTTTCCAGCTTCTGATTTACCCTCAAAAATCAATTTCTTCTTCATTCCTTTCATCCACCTTTAGTATATTCCCTCCACACATGCATCCACATTATCTCCACTGCTACTTTAGTTCTAAAAATATCTCAATCTCCTAATAATGAACCCTTTATCAGGGTTTGCAATATACATGAGAAAATAGAAACAAGGCTAAAGTAAACAGTGTCAGTCTTTGATTGTAATCTAAGCCTGTAAGGGCTGGGGGTTAAGGCTGTTCGCCAGTAAGTAATTAGAAAGGTTCAAGGTTTTGGAAAGCCCCTCTGTAGCTGCTTCACTGTATTGAGTGGACTGTGCTGTGTGTAATCAAAATGGAACAAAAAAAAAGAGTGACGCAGGATGTTCATCTTCCCAGCCAGCCAAAGCACCCGTCCACTCTGACTGCTAAGTGGCAGAAATGCTGGCTTCAGTACAGCAAGCCAATGCTATTGGTGAACAATGGCATGATGACGCTCTTGCCATACCCTGGGTTGTTGAGTAAACTTTGGAATCCTTATTTAACCCTATTTTGCTAACTATTCCTAACACAGACCCCAAATTGTAGGCCTACCATCTTTTCATTAGAAATTCTGACAGCTATACGCCCACTATAACATTCATCCATCCGTTTTCCTAACTGGTTATGCATCTTAGCTGGAACCCATCCCAGCCGTCTCAAGGTGAAAAGCAGGGTACACTCTGGACAGGTTGTTGGTCCATCGCTAAAGCAAAGAGACAGACAACCACACACACCACTACACCTTCTGCCAATTTAGACTCACCAATCAATCAACCTAACATTCATGCCTTTGAAATATAAGACAAAATCAGAGCAGGATATTCAAACCTTGCATCTTCTTGCTAGCCACTGCACCACTGTGCTATACATTCATCAGTATATCTAAAAAAAACAAACAAACATGTCTATCTTTTCATCCTCCTACTGGTTGTAATACAATGACATTATTCAAGTTGTACTCACCAGGCAGTCTGTTCATGTTGACTCCCTGAGCAGACAGGCCAATGCCCATGTATCTGCACACAGCAAGAGACAAAAAAAATTAGATTTACATGTCATTACTGAGCACCCAGTACATTTAAACACTCGGATCAGCTTCTTCTCAAATATTTAATCCAGTTAGCTTTGCAAATTCTGAGCTGATGCTCATATACTCATGAGGGTTGGCAGAAGTAGAGTGTCTTCAAATTCTTCTGACTAGTCATCGTGATTTACTGAGTCCATGAGCTTAAACATCCAAAGTGGCAAACAAGGATAAGCAGTTGGTCTGCATCATTTTCATGAAGACCAGCTTAAAATGACAGCAAAAAATATTTTTATTAATTTGAACAAGTCAGCATTATTGCCACTTGAATGCATTTGGCATATTACAAAGTAGTAATAACATAAAGATCAGTAATAAATGCCTGCTTTGGGCCACATGGTTGGTCTTATTCAAATGTTTCATGCTTTTCAAATAAGTTTACAAAGTAAGAGGAGTAAAAGACACATCAGTCAAGTCTACAAAAACTCAGGGCTGCAGGGCATGTGTGAACACAGCTTTGCAGCGCATAGACATGCTAGCATCTCTGTGATGCTGGACTTTGTCATAGCAAGCTTCTGTGCTCAACAACAATAGCAGGTAAACTTAAAAATGCACCTGATGCTGGCACAATATAAAAAATTAAAGAGATCACCAAAGTTATTCAGCTCTCACTTATGTCTGCATTGATTTGACTGTTATCTAGCATTGGAATATATAATGAAAAAGACCAAAAATATCAGCACAGAACTTTGACACTCCATCCAACAGATGCAGAAATATTTCATCACCAAAGCTATGAACAAAAAGACTGATACACACACACACACACACACACACACACACACACACACACACACACGTAGATCCTAGCGGCTAACATGCAAATCTATTAATATGACTTATCACAGTAATGACATAATAATGAAAAAGAAATACGTAGACATATATTTTAATCTAAAACTGGGGAAATTTGCAGCAGCACAACCTACAACAACTAAAACATCCGAAGAGAGAAATCGAAATAAAAACAAGATTATTCTTAGTCAGTGCTCTACAATCATTTTTCAGTCGAATTAAACCAGTTGAGTGTCCATGTTAATTAATCCTCTCTGCTTTCTAGATTAATGTGGCCAATCTGCACAAAGTCAGCAGCACTTTTTTTTAAAACCAAAAAAGCTTTTTCCAAAGAGAGTTTAATAATTGCTATTCCACTAGTATATGGCAAAGAAAGGTTTTGTAATGACCAGTGATGATGAAACCAGTAACCAGTGACTAAGCCATTGAAGCAACTCAAATAACACAAAGCAATCTTTTACGATGGCTTTATTTATATATATTTTTTACCTATGCTGTTTCCTTTACCTCTGACAGATATTCTTCACTTCTTTCATTTAATTATTAGTGTTCAATTTTATGTTCATGCAAAATAGCTAAGCCTTAAGTTTCTGCAGTGGTATAGCTTGCCACTCTAGGCATGGTACCAATGGTTCACTGCAATGTTCATGCTATAAAATATGCACAACATATTTTTCTTTAATAAATTGACCCACAACAACTTTTATTGAGATTTATGATAATAAATATTTATTATACATAGACTACCAGCCAAATATATGAAGCATGTAGCAAAAAAAAAAAATAACAAGTGCTCAGCATCTCTGGGAGCTCCTTCAAGACTGTTGGAAAACCATTTCAGGTGACTACCTCATGAAGCTCATCAACAGAATGCCAAGAGTGTGCAAAACAGCAATCAAAGAAAAGGGTCAGTACTTTGAAGACGCTACAATATCAAACATGTTTTGAGTTATTTAACCGTTTTTTGTTTAGTACATTACAATGCCTTCAGTGAGAATCTACAATGTAAATAGTCATAAAAATAAAGAAAAAACATTAAATGCAACAGGCTAAAGATTCACTGTAACACCAAATTCTCTGACTTTTGATGGCGAATTGCAAAGCAAACCACTGAACTCTCTCAGAATATTTTCATTAAGTCATTCAATTGGCTAACTGCTACACTAGAGCATTTCAGTAAATGTGATTTAATTCATCTACATCTACAGTGGCGAATAAAAAGTTGGAGTTCTATTTAGTTTCAGTGTAAGCAGCGTGAAGCAATCCAAAGCAACAGATCCACAGCTTAGTTCTGCTACACATGACGCCGCCTCATTCAAAGTGAAGGAAGCAAGAGCATTGAAGTCCATGTGATTTCTGCTTAAACCACTTTAGATTGGTTTAAAAAGTTGTAAACAAAAGCTTTGATCCAATTGATGACTCAAATCATTGACTTCTAGGCTGTAGCCCAACAAAACTGTAGCGATACACCAATCAACCGCCCAGGGACTGGAATTGGCTCATATCAGTGATCAGGAGGTGACCCTCTGATTTCTCAAGGCAAATAGTCATGCACACTCACAGTCACATGCTAACATATTGTTAGCATGAAGGCTCTTTACTGTCAATGAAGACAGAAAATCTGCCAAAGTAGAGTCCGTAGGGTACCAGTGTGGAAAAAAACAACAACAAAAAAACAAGCTAAAGCTATCCACACCTTAGATACAGCCCTAGGCCAGGTATTGGCCTCAGTATGAGCAGTCAAAGGGTCAAGGTAGTTATGAGTAAAATTATTGAAGTGAGTGAAAAAGGTAAAAGGGTCAGTATCCTGTTATCCGGTAAAATGAGCAACTCATTTTTAGTTAATTATCTGATCCTCTTTCCAGTGGTAGAGGCCTTTATATTTCAAAGTTGCCTCAGTGAGAGAAGATAATATAACTTATTACACTTACTGCATGGAAAGTTCAATAATTTCTTTTATTCTGGAAATTGCATTGAAGAAAAGTTGGCTTTTGTTTGTATATGCTGTCAGTTAGAGAAAACTAGAATCATAAAAATGAGTATTTTCAGATTACACTAATACAAATCTGGACTTGGATGAGAAAATTACACTCAAGATATCTCTACGAAATTCTAATGAATTCAAATTCTTGAATTTAGGGCTTTTTCTCAGTACTGTCTGAGACCCGAGATGTGAGCTTATTTTTAAGTTTCAAAATGACTTATTAGCTTATGGGTGTAACTTCAAATGTATACACAGAGTACATGTTATTCTAGTGGCATTCCATGACACATCATCCAGCTTCTAGCTGCCTAAAAATGAAAGCCATACAAACATTTTTGCATCACTTCTTTTGTATGCCTAGCTGTTTACTGGAAATAGGGAGTGTTTACTGTGGAATTTGAATTTTTTAAATGGAGAGGTGTTTCAGCTCCAATCAAGTCACAAAAGAGAATCTGAAAGCCAGACATTTAACCACATGGCAAAATAATTGCAGAGATTAACCTAACACTTACTCATCAGCAACCTCAGCAATCACTGAATATGCTTTAGCTGAAAGGCAATGACTCTATTTTGTGCTGTATGGCCTCATTTGACACTAAAGATCTTTGCATATTCATTATATAGTGTTCATCTTTGACTGTTTTATAATGTAGAAATAAATTTGCCATTCAGGTCCTTCCAAAGAGTCCTGGAATAACAGAACTAAACTGAAGGAACTTTCTTGCTGTTAAATTCCATGTGGCAACTTTTTCAGCAACAGTGCACAACGTTACCTATTCTAGCTGCCAAGCTGAAGCAAACAACTCCAGACCCAGTTTATCTAGGAGGATACGCTTGGTGAAATAGACTTCTCTTAGTACTTTAAAAAAAATGTATCAATTTGAAACTGTGTGTGTGTGTGTGTGTGTGTGTGTGTGTGTGTGTTCTGATTAAATAATCAATTCCCACAGGGCCATGATGAAGAGGCAGTCTGGGCTCAAAACGTTCCATATTTCCTAATTCTGGAAATGACACCCAATTATTGTAATTCTAGGGCAACTAAGAAGAATCTCTTGACTATAAGCAACACAGATCTACAATTTTCAGGTGTAGTCCCTCACATTAGATGACAGTGATAATTACTAAAACTGTACTTTTAAGGCTGGCTACTATTTTCACTGGTACAGCAGATGAACAAAAACACCCTAAAATTTTCCACTGATGCAACTCTCTCTGTCGTGACACCAAAGGATTTGGACAGTAATAAGATAAGTGATATAAAGACTGCTGTTTTGATACAGACTCATGGTGGAAAAAACTTTGCACAACCAAGTTAACAGGTGTAAATGCAAAAAACTGACAAAAAGGAACAAAGACATTGTTACTGACAAGTTTTGCACCAGTGCTAAAAATGATTGTCATTAAAAAATGTGTTTATAACCAACAAATTAAATGTTTAAATGTTAATTAAAAATCCAATTCACGTAATTTATTTCAAGTTATTAAAGTTGGCTATTTTTTTCTTTAATATGAAACAATAAAAGGGAAGGTTTTTCCATATACACACATATATAAAACCCTGCTCCTCTGATAATATCCTCAGAAAACAGCCAGTGCAGTGATTCATGGACCTAAGCTTCAAAGTCAGAATATAATAAAAACTAACAACAAGGAAATACACAAAGTTACTGCAATTTTATTTTTGTGTGGGCACACTGAAAATGTTATGAATGACCCAGGGGGGGTAAGTCAGGTTACCATGGTAACATAGGGCACCAACACTAAGGTTTTAAAAGTTGCATCTGCTTACCCATCTCGACCTTTGCTGACAATCTTGACTTCAAAGTAGTAGATCCCACAGGCAGCAGGGATTGGGTGTGTGGCTCGCACTGATGCTGCATCTTTGTGGTTCTTTCCATGACCTGATAAAAGATAATTACAAGGTATACATGAAGAATATGGTAGCCTAATACAAAAGGACTTTAAAAAAAACAAACACTGGGCTTGCATTTGACTCCTGATTTTCTCAGTCTCATGATATGGCATCTGCTTGCAGTAGCACCGACCTGGGTTCTTAGTTTTTTCATAGCCTAATTAGTCATGGGCCCTCAAATATATCTGTATTTGTTGTGTTACATTAGCATTTTTTGCCATAAATTTGATATCTCGGCAAAAAAAACAAAAACAAAAAAACATATAAAAAGCAGAACCTGACTTTTAATGCAAAAGACAAACACACTGACAAATAAACACAACTTAGACTAGATGTTAAACTTAACATCTAGTCCAAATGACGTTTTCAAATGTAGATAAATAACTAGGTAGAAGTGTACAAAAGGCCACCCCCAAACAGCAGGTATCCATGGACATCGCCCATGGGCTAAATTGCCTTTAAAAAGACACTGGTTTACATCTACATTTGGTTGAAACATGGCCTGTTAAAAGTTGACCAAATTATGTTTATTTTTGTGACCAAATCTGCAGATTGTCCGAGGCACTTTGGAGGTAGAGTGCCCTTTATAACTTTTAAACCTTTTAAAGGATTTAGATGTAAAAGGATGTCTTTTTGTAAATGTCTTTTGAACAGCCTCAGAAGCTGACTTTTCACCTTGAACTTTTTAACCTAATCTCAGCATTCTTCAGACATCAAAGCTTTCTTCAATGTCTTTTTATTAAGGGTTTTTTTCTGTGTCTATAAATACATCTCTATAAATATGACAAAAAATATGAATGTGTATGCTCATATCTGCCTTAGTGTATACACACAGTTTTGGTTGGTAATATAAACAGAGCTTTCTGCATCTGGCCCCAGGTCTTTTGCAATAATGTGCTCTGAACAGACAAAAGACAGAGTGGTGTGGCCAGAGTAATGGCAGACATGTTTGATGAAGACCAAAGGCAGCTTTTCAGAAGAAGCTCATCTAATCTGAATATGGTAACAGAAACAGCTGTAGGTTTGATAACTAACCTAACTGGCATCTGTTTTCTTATTTTTTTCCCCTACATTTCCACAAGGCTGTGTTAGGCTTGCACCACAAGGCTGAGTGATCAGTGAGGCACAGATTATGCTCAGATACGTGTGGATTTCTCAAATAACATTCATCTTTTTGTTAAGGTGACTTTTCTATGAATAGGTTATACAGGGCATTGATTTAACACAGTCTGGTAAAGATGTAGACAATGAGGTCACAGGGCTCATGTATTGTGTCTGGACCAATTAGATTTGAGCACAACACACATTACTGTCTGTCATTCTATATTCAGATGGCTGCTTATGCAATCCGGTCATGAGAGAGAGAGAGGGAGAGAGACTAATATGTTCAGTAGTGTTGTATAACTGCAATCTAGCCTCTACAGTAAGCATGTGCATTTTTTTCTGTTACATGTAATCGCACCATTGACTGAGCTCACCTGTCACCACACATAACAAGTCACTGAGAGCTCTGTGTGTGCATGAAATGTAGACAGACTGTAACCTTAAACGAAGCAGCTGGCTGTTAGCAGACACCTTGAGGCTGTTGCTGTTTGTTGTGTGTGAGGGGGAGATAAGTGTGGTCACTAAAATAAAGTTATACATACTATAGAGTGGAACAGGAAGTTAGAAATATACTGGCTCAATGTGTTCTCATTTTTTCAAAAAATACTCTGTAAAATACTCTTAGTATAGCATCACTTGTATAGGTTTTACAGTAACAACACCTCTTTAACTGTGATCCTAACTTTTTTAATGATTATTTTTTATATTTTTTTTTAATAAGGATGCAACTATGACACTATTAAAAGAGCACAGTGCCATAATTGATAATGAACTAAAGCATGTTAGAGTCTGAATTACATTAACACTGCATAAAATATCCACATATGCTAGCCCATTAGTGTTTTTTAGGAAGCAAAAAGTGACAGGATGTTCACTAACACTCAATTTTGCATCTTTTTTGACCCACAAATCCACTATGCATGTTCTATCATGTTTACACATGTGACTGGCGTGTCTGTGCGTGTCTGTGTGTGTTTGTGTGTGTGTCAGCCAGTGGTCTAATTTTAGACCTCAGTAGGCCAGCAGGTCTCTTTGGAACTACATAAATGGGTATGTGAGATGGTTACTACCGTTAACCAAAATGTCTGGTTTATAACTCTGCATTCATGCTGATTCATGCTGATTAGGCCGTTGTGGTTTTTTATTTGTATTAGATAAGAAACTTAGAGTGTAACAGTGTTGTAAAGCCATTACCAAATTTAAATGAAAGGCCATGTGATTTAATATTAAAGCCCTGGCAGTATTAGACATTTCTGCTCTTGTGCGACTTTAAACCTCTCCACGAGAGTTCAAGGATCAACTGTTAATGTCCTGTTCCTCTTCACCCACAGCACTGTGTGGCCTTAATTGCTTACTAGAATATCAGCAGTCTGCCTCCAGGGTGTATTTTTGACCACTAGCAGAGGCAAAGTGCAAAATCTATCTGTTCAATAATAGCAAGCACAACAAAGACCAGAGCAACACGTTGCTAAATGCCTCACTGTGTCAAAAGAAGCAGACGAGTCCATATCACCATGTCAACATCATAATAAAACTAGAAGATTTATTTATACTATGAGGAAGTACAAAAATTCTTATATGACTTCATGAGGGAATTAATGCCATTTATATTAGAGCCTAGCTGACACCTCAACACCACCAACATATACTCAGCTATGATACTACTAAGCTACAGACTGTGCTAGGTATTAAAAAAAGAATTCACAGATGCTTTGCTGTTCAGACTCTTTGATTACATCTCTTATTTAACTTACTACAAAATAACTGCAATCGTTTGGACAGGTAGAGACTAATAAATTGGTTATCAAATGTGTCTAAACTAAGAAAATATTCAAAACAAAAGTGAACACAACAGTTTGGGCATGTGGCCATACAGCACGAGGCTACATATTACTTGTTTGTGCGCACAGATACACCTGGCACTTATGCTAAAAGGTTTCTATCTTCTGTTTTGGTCTCCCTGAGGCAGATTATGCTACACAACAGCACTTCATCACTGTGGCCTCTAAGAGATATGATGGCCTATATAATAATAGATGGAAAACTGGAAATGGTGTTTTTCCAAGACAGTAATATTAAGGATTTTTAAGTTACTTTATTTCCCATCTGATGAGAATGCCGATAAAATCTCATACAGTTAAAGTTAAATAAAATCTTAAATTAAAGATGCTATACACTGTCTTAAGTTAGCAATATACTACAAATATGCTATGAGATAACAACATTGTTGCCATTCTACTGACAATACATGAATGCAGCACAAGGGTCAGGGCCACGTGTACCTTATCCCTTGAAAACGTTAATCTCTGAACTTTAATTATGTGTCTTCTGCCTAGATAAGAGCTGAGGCAGAGGTATGTTTTCATTGCGATTTATCTACCTTTCTGTCAGCAGGATTATGCAGGTCAAAGTTAACAAAACTTGGTGGAGAAGCTGAGCATGAGCAGAGAAGGAAACTATCTAAATTTTAGCCTGTATCTAGATCACGCCTTCCTAGTGTGCTGCAGGAATGAGTCTTAAAAATTCATAAATGACATAGGATTTTTCATTTCTGGTTCCATTTTCTGGATCAGATTTTTGTTTAGATGCTGCAAATATGATAAAGAGACGTTTTAAATATTTTAATTTTTTTTTCTTAAAACACAGAAGTAAACACCCTGCATGTGAATACTGAAGGTATTACATGAACATGTGTTACCACATAAATGGCTAAATAAGGCTACAGACTTCAGGGAAATTCAGCACCAACTGATCACACTAAAAACAGGTGCTTAGTAGTGTTTATATTAACGTCATGCAATTGATGTGTAGTTTGTTTATATCCTAACAACTGAGTTCTGTATCTCACAATTGTATTTATGCTAAAGAAATTTTTTTAAAAAGTAGCATGACTGTGTTATTGCAGTCATATAAAGCTCCAAAGCCAAGCCAAAACAGGCAGTTACGACTCTACAGAAAAACAAAGTACAACCTTGACGCTTCCCTAAGAACTAGGAGAGTAAGTAGCAGCCAAGTGCTGCTATTCAAATGAACTGGTTTAACTAATTGTTAAGCGTGAACACCTTTATGAAAGCAGATGTTTTGGCAGTTTGCTGGTCTGGAGCATTCATTTGTGTTGTATATATTAGAAATTGATATTAGATATTAGAGAATGAACTAAAACAGGAAACAATTTTTTAAGATATTGTTGTTCTATAAGCTACTGAACGACTGGATTGGATTTACTCCGAGTTTTTCACATCACTATAATACTAGTTTAAAGCAACAGGTGTCTAGTTTACATATAGATGCAACTTCATACAGAAGCCTGAAAAATATACAAAATACCACATGCTGTAATATATGTACACACTTATTTTCACTTACATCTTATTACACATCTTTCTATCCATTTTTAACCAAGTCCAGATGGTGACTGAACTTGTGACTAGTGACATTTCCTTAACTCACTTTACTTTTGTTACAGTTGTTGGAGAATTCACACCTTTCTTTCTCAGGCAATAAACCAAAACTAAACGATATTAGAGTTTAAATTTGTTCATGCCACAATATTTAGCACATGCTGACAGAGCAGAGTTACAATAAATGTGTTTGGCTTCATGGCTGGTACAGCCAGCATTCAGAGATCTTCAATGAAATATACATCAACGAGTAAAAGGAGGCAACGTGGCAGCTATTCAACCTGCAAAACCTTCTGAGTCAGAGCCAACTCTCCAACTCTCCAATAGAGTTTGGGCAGCATAGCTGTGCCATGTTTCAAATTCATGCTGCATTTAGAAATTTCAAAAAAAATTATGATGGCACTCAATTTGGACCACTTCGGCCAATTCTAATTACCATGACTTCATCATGATGGCAACAAGTAAAAGTTAGTGTAATATAGGTTCTGAAACATGTAACATAACGATGCTTGGCAGGCTATTATGCTCTTTTTTATAACTAAACAACGTTGTAAATATTCACATATCACCTGTCATAAGAAGACAATTTAAAGTTTTCAACCTCTGAGTTGAATCAGAAAATCAGCATTAGCGAAAGTTAAATCAAAATGTAAAAACAAACCATTAGGTCTTTCTAAAAATACTAACAAACTTGTCTTTAAAAGTGTCAGTTCAAAATATGTCAAAAGTATTTAAATATCTGAGTATGCAGATCAAATATAATATAAACCAAAAAGAAACAAAAATCTGCACAAATCCACCTATGCAGACAACCAAACTATAAACAGTAATTTCATCTTAGTTTTTTGGGGCTCCGGATAACACCAGGGTGGTGAGGAGTGACTATGAGAATAAGTTCAAGGAAGAAAGTGGTTGCCACACACCTGTTGATGTACAATAGTTTGAAAAGTGATTGCCCTCTAAACCTAATAACACTTAGCAGCAAAAACTGCAATCAAGTGTTTGCAATAATGGCCAAGGAGTCTTTGGAGGAATTGTCTGTGGAGGAATTTTGGCCCACTCATTTTTGCAAAATTGTTTTAATTCAGCCACATTGGAGGGTTTCCCAGCATGAACTGCCTTTTTAAGGTCATGCCACAGCAGCTCAATCGGATTCAGAGGTGGACTTGTTGAGAGTGTTTTGAATCTCTGACCGGTTCCAAAACCCAAGTGCGCTTCAGGTTGAGGTCACACAGATGGCCAGACATTCTCTTTCAAGATGTTCAGGATCATCTCTTTCAGGAACAGAATTCATGGTTCAATTTACCACAGTAAGTCTTCCAGGTCCTGCCTTCCAGGCAGAAAACAGCTCCAGACCATCACACTACCACCACCCTATTTTACTGGTGGTATAATGTTCCTTTTCAGAAATGCTGTTACTTTTACACTAGATGTAATGGGACGCACAACTTCCAGGAAGTTTAAGTTTTGTCTCATCAGTCCACAAATTATTTTCGTAAATTTCTTGGGGATCATCAAAATGTTTTTTGGCAAACCTGAGACGAGCCTTTTTGTTCCATGAACGCTGACCTTAACTGAGGCAAGTGAGGCCTGTAGTTCTTTGGATGTTGTTCTGGGTTCTTTTGTGACCTCTTGAATGAGTCGTTCTTGCACTCTTGGGGTAATTTTGGTCGACCGGCCACTCCTGGGAAGGTTCACCACTGTTTCATGTTTTGCCATTTTTGAATAATGGCTCTCACTGTGGTACGCTGGAGATCTACAGCTTTAGAAATGCCTTTATAGCCTTTTCCAGACTGATAGATCTTAATTACTTTTTTCTCATTTGTTCCTGAATTTCCTTGGATCATGGCATGATGTCTGGCTTTTGAGGATACTTTGGTCTACTCCATTTTGTCAGGCAGGTCCTATTTAAGTGATTTCTTAATCGAAAATGGGTGTGGCAGTAATCAGGCTCTGGTGTGGCTAGAAAAACTGAACTTAGCTTACCAAAGATGTGACACACCACAGTTCATTTATGTTATAATGGGGGGGTACGCCACAGTCTAAGTGACGTAAATTTCATTATCAGAAGGTGAGCGCAAGGGTCCACGCAGACATCTGATTTCAAAGAAGTATAACAGCAATTATTACTCCAGCTTTTGGTGTCTGTACACAACAGAGAATGACTGGGGCCTTAGTTGTGACTATTCCGCAGCAGCCTGTAGGTTTCTCTATATGTGCACTTTAATTTCAACATAGCTCAAAAAATGGGTTGTAGTTTGAAATCATCATGCTCCTATTTAGATAAAGGCTTTCCTTTTGCTCAACTAAATTTTGAAAAGTATGTGAATTTGAAATCCCATACTATTCCTTTCGTTCCACTTCAGTCCTGTTATGGTTATTCACAGTATATATTAAAGTGCTTCTCTCACAGGTCAAAGAAATGATTAATTGACTTTTTTGAAACTATTTGCTTTTGAAAATTGCTGTTCAGTTAAAATTTTGCTTGGTACACAGACATTGTGATTACTGTAATTCATAAAACATAAATCTACAGCAAAACAATTAGTATTCCAACAAAATCCTTAGTCAACAGCTTGGTCTTTCATCAGGGTGAATTTATTATATGTGTAATAGTTTAAAAGTGCAAAGAAAACACTATAGGGTGTGTTACAGAACATTATATTTATTCCTACTATGTATTCCTACTATGCAACTGTAACCCTCTCTTTATTTCTAAGTTAATAAAAAAATTGTCTTTGCATCTCCAGAGGTGTAAAAAGTAACACCATTTGCTGCATTTATTGGTACAAAGTCATTAAGTTTGTTTAAGTATCTATCTTGCTGCTGAGGCTGCGAGGATTAATCTCTGTCAGTGTGCAGCAGGACTAGGTAGACACTGCATGGCCTTGAACAGAGAAAATTGGCACGCTGGTCAAAATAGCATCCAAACCACAAGGGTGAGGGAACAGAGCAGGAACAACCAGGAGCAGAAAAAAATATCTCACACACTCCAGAACAAACCTATTTATATGTCATGCCTTAACAATAGTGCAGTGTCACTGAATCTGTGCACCTTTCATAGACATAATGACTCCATGTCCAACATAACCTCAACAAGAAATGGCATGACTCATCCTCAGCAATACACCACTTTGAGCCAGTGCCAGAGCTGTTAGGTAATTCTAGACTAGAATACAATGATCTTATAAGCACTGATTATAGCAAAAGGTAAATCAGCATTCTCAACACAACAGATAAACTGAATGGAAGCTCATATTCAACTGCTCATCAGCAGGGACCTGATCAATTATGCATTAAATGATCTGCGGTTGTATCTGGCTTTAGGCCCGAGTCTATAAATAAGAGGCCCTCCCTGCTATTTACAAACTGTAGGACCACCACTCCATAAACCTCACAAAATGGATTACACAACCTTAATTTTGAATTACACATCTTGCCTGCATCCTCTCGCCTTCTACACAGGGCCCAAAGTAGCCTATCAATTGGGATTTTTCACAGTGTGTGATTAAAGTCTTGTAGTGTTTTCCTGTTTTGGTGTGTGTGTGTGTGTGTGTGTGTGTGTGTGTGTGTGCGTGTGTGTGTGTGTGCGTGTGTGTGTGTGTGTGTCGGGGGTGTCTGAACAGCACAGAAGCCGTCACACGGATGTCACCTTGTTTTGATATAGGTGGTTGCTAAATTGAGACGGCTAAAAGCCCTGCTGTCAGCTTTTATCCATCTGAATGAAAGACTGACTGAACCGTCAGGTTGCTGTTAACGTTAAAATGCCAGAGCCTGTCGATACTCCGGATTTATTACCAGAACGGTGCATTTTGGCCTAATGTAATGCGCAGAGGCCTCCTCTCTCACGGCAGCACCTCTGTTGCCTGCTAGAGACTGGACCTGAGGCTGTTGTTAGGCTCGGGGCACGCAGATCTGAATGGAGGTGGACGGAAAAAATGATTGGAAAAGACTTCTAGAACACTGCTCTGAAATCACGCGAGAAACACAAAACAATGCCATTTTATCCTGTTTGCTGTAGCACTGTACAGCTTTAATATTTCAACTAACACTGCACTGGAAAACAACAAGTTCTGTTGGTGTCCACCTCGGAACCTACTGTCCTCAATTCAATATCAGGAACAGCTAAGTTGGCTAACGTTAGCTGGTTAGCCACAAGGCTAACTAATGTGTTTGGTTAACAGCTTTCTGTTAGCAAGCTCCCGTAAGTTAGACAGGGGTTTGCCAATAAACTATGCGTCGTTAGTGCTGCCAGTGTCCCCTTCCAGTACAAAGCGAGGAGAACGTCAGATGCAGTGAGTTTACTGCAAAGCAGTAACGTCATAAACAGTAAATAAACAAAGAAGAGCCATGATATTGAAGATGAATTTCAGTGTGACGGTAATGAGACCGATGGCCAGGGTTAGCGAGTTCACTGTCACCCATCTGGGCATTCCTCTGCTCATTCGTGAAACAAAGCAAGGTTACAGGACAGGAGAGGCAGCTCAGACTAGATTTACCAGGACTGCACACGCACATACACAGTCAACATAATCGCATACTGAGTGTGTATGTGTGTGTGTGTGTGTGTATGAGAGAGAGAGACCCCCCTTCCGCAACAACACAGACAGATTTGAACTGCTGTTTTGACTACACACTTAGGCCCATCAGTGATGAGCCAGGTCTCTAACCTTTGTAATGGACCCGTAGGTTGTTCTGTGACAGCCCAATGTAGCTGTATTTATCCTTGGGGCTCCAGGATCGGGGTAAAGGGGTCTCTTCCTCGTTTACAGCCGGGTAAAGCCGCTTCAGCCTCTCGTTAAGCTCGTGCTCCTGGTAATTAAAAGCAGGATCTCCCAGCGGCAGGCTTCCCGCTCCGAGCTCTGTCATTTTTTTGGCCTCCTGTTTTTGTATCTTATTGTTCGTTTCTTTCTATCCAAAGCCCAGTGTCAGTCCGCTGGAGCTGTAGGCTGAGAGTGAGAGGGACTGAGGGGAGAAAATAGCAGCGGTGTGACATCCCCGGATAAGCAGCAGAATGTACTGTAGGCTGAAACAGTGTCGTGTGGGTACTGTAGTTCAGCTGTACGCTCGCTTTTATGCTAATGTCTCTAGAAATGACTACAGAGTTCCACTACTGTCAGACGGGTTTAGGGCCTTCCAGTGAGATAGGTGGCTAGGAAATGTAGTTTTCGTCTGTTAAACTTACACACGTTTTCAAAACGTTATATAATTTAATTTTGAACTTTACATGGTGAAACTTGTATTTATTTGTGAGTGACAGGGTCTTTTTAAGTATTAATAGCAGTATTATTTCCACGGCGAAATATGTGCCTGTTCATAAAAACACAGTGTTGTTTACAAAGTTTTATTATATTGTAATTAATATAGCAGATATGTGAAATAGCCTTTATAAAACACGTTGCCATATATTAGTTATTATATATCAAAGTTAATGATTGAGTTGAGCAGATAAAATCATTGCCATTTTTAAAATTAGTTAGGCGCGCACCGGGCAACTACGTGGGGTCTTGTTGCGTAGTCAGTCATCGTTACCATGGAAACCCTGCTACAAATGTTGTGCTGTGCGACGCTAAAGCTGATCTCATTGAGTTAAACGGAAGAAATACAAAAGTTTTAAACGGGCTAAGTGTTTGTTATTGTCTACCCTTTATATCAAAGCTATAAATGTCACCAAACAAAGATATAAAATTTCCACCTTTAACACCGTCACAAAAAACAAGGCAAGTGATAAAATGACTTCATTTACACCAAATATCATGCTACGTTTGTTTTTATGTATAAATACATTTGTATTTCAAAGCTTATTTAAAGTACGTTTAAGGCAGACTGACTGTGTTCTTTGCATATTAGACTTACATATGAACACAATCTGCAAAGTTACACAGCCCAGGAATCAGAGGAAGGACATGAAGAGGAAAGTGCTGGTGGTGTATCTGTCCAACCATGTGCAACGAGAAAGGTACGTAAATCAGGCAACATTTCACAAACAGCAGTCTGACTTTGTCCTGCCAACATCTAAATTCTTTTCATTGGTATAAAGATCATTTAAGAACTTTATGGCATCTTTATAAACGTTATCTTTCAGTGTAACAGCAAAGTTCCTTTCACAGTACTGTGTGTGCCTTTGTGTGACCAATCATGCAGTGCTGGACAGGAGGCAGTTTCTTTTATGCAGGCCCAGACAGAAAGCCACAACTTCTGATGCAGCTGGAGAACTATGTGAGCAAGGAGCTTCATGCTATCGACCCACATGAGCCGAAATTTCAGGAGCTGAAACTTCAGGTGAAATGTTTTTGTTGATTGTATTTATGTTTAGAAGATATACACGTATTTTCTTGCTGCAGTCTAAGTACTTAAAATCTTACTCTACTTTGCCTACAGGTCTACCGCAATGCATTTGAATGTTTCATCACTGCCTTCAAAACTTACCAACCCCTTCTGTCTGCCATTAAAAAGGAATATGAAAACACCTTTGGTCAGTAACTCTATTAGAAAGCTAGCCTGATTTGTATAGATTTTATAAAAATGCTATTTAAAAAAACAATTTATAGCAGATTTGAGAAGGTTTTGAACCAGATTAGAAATGGCATCCCACAACATTTTTGGGAAAAACAGAAAAATATACTACCTTTGGGTAATAGGTTAATATAATAGGGTAATAGGGTTAAGTTATATATTTATAATAAATATCAATATTCTCTCACATCTAAGTGGTAAATGTCTTACATCAAACTAAATTTATTGGTTCAAATGCACATGCAAAGAGAGGATGTACAATAGT
The DNA here is from genome assembly GCF_001858045.2 of Oreochromis niloticus. NCBI lineage: Eukaryota > Metazoa > Chordata > Actinopteri > Cichliformes > Cichlidae > Oreochromis > Oreochromis niloticus. Next base: position 6,982,393 of record NC_031972.2, read on the forward strand.
AACAACAACGTAGATATCTCTTTAGAGACAGGATGGTTATGGGAATATATTATGAGGATTCTAGGCTAAAGTATTTAGCCTAGTATTTAGTCTAGCCTACTTTGACTGCAAAGTATAATTTCATTAGGACCTTTCTTGCAGTCATAATACACACCAACCAGTGTGGTTCCATCCAGCCTTGCAAAGTCAGGCAATGTATTTCTTTGTCAAAAAAATATTATTCAGAATTAATTTCTCAAAACTTAGTGAAGTTAATGTTCAGTAATTATATTAATAATTTTGAGTCTTCTCTGGGTACTATTCTGTCTCTTTGCCATTCATTTTTGAGTGTTTTCTTCTAAATCATCCTATACATAATCATACAGTTTTCTTCATCGTTGTAAGGATTCGACTCAGCATTTGTGAGAGCAAATCTGGGTTAAGAGGTTAATAAAATTAGTGGAAAGGATTCCACTAGATTCCAATAGTTTTCTAAAAGGTCCTAGCAGTCTGTGTAGGCAGTAAAATGATAAGTTCTATTGTAGCATAGAAAGAGTTGGTCACAACATGTTATTCTAACCTAGTTTAAACTAATTGTCTATTCAGTAAAAAGATGGAGTTTGTATAGGTTAGCTTTTCTTTGTATAAAGACTTTATATCAGTGAGTTGATTATTTGCTGTAATGCATGCATTGTGTACATCTTTTCAGTTCGTCAGGGAGAACAAATCAAAAAGCTGGAACCACTGCAGTCCCATCTGAGGCTGGTGACAGAGGAATGTGACAGAAAGATTCAAGCTCGCTGGGCAGAGGAGCAGGCTGAGATTGCTGCCTTGAAAATGGAGAAGCAGAAGCTAAAGGAAGAGATTGAAGCCATAAGAAAGAGAGAGAAGACAGTGCAGGCAGTGGTAAATGGCATACTTTTAATTTTATTTTTGTTTAATTAATCATGTGACTGTTAGTCACTTGGATGAGTGACGAAACGTTTCTCCCACTGAAAATGCTACATCTAGATAAACAGAATCAACTTTTGGAGATTTACTTACCTGGATGATTGAGAATGCATCAAGACATGTGACTTTTAAGGGCATGAAAGTTTTTATGAAAGCATAAAAGCTTAAGGGCATGAAAGCATACACACAAGCCTGCGCATGAAGGAAATTTATCCATCAATTAATAGCTCATCATTATCATATCAGTCACCCCACTGCCTGTTGTTCCTCTTAAGGTGGATCATCTGCAGTCAGAACTGTCTGACCAGTATCTGCAGTACCGGGAGGAGCGTGATGCTCGCAGGTTGCTGATTTGGCAGCTCAATGACATGACAAAAAGTACTGTGAAGGAGGAGCGTTCTGCAGACAAAAGTACAGTTATAACAACATCTATTACATCTTTAACTACTTAACAGTGAACTGAAAATAACTTAAGGTCCTTTTTTTTAGATGGGAATTTAGATGTGATTTCTTCCCAAAATAAACGTGTATGGTTTTAAGACAATATAACATATTCTTTATTGGGATTAATTAATTGATTTATTTTATTTTATTTATCAAAGGGATTACTTTCTCACACTCTGACCAAATGATTTGAAGGTTATTATGAGGAGTCGGCATAGTAACAGTATATGTACGATGGAAATTAAGGAAAAACAATTGATACCCTTTAAGTGATACTGAAAATAATAATTTGTTTAAACGTTGAAACTGTCAATATCTTTATTGGATGGTATTCCTTAGGAAACATTTCCAGTGACTTACTAGAGACTCTCTGTAACTATTGTAGTAATGGAGAATAACTCTGTAAGTTTTTTATAGAAATAGATAGTTTACACTTTGGGAAGTGTGCTTGTTTGCTGGAAACAAATACCAGTGAGTAGACTATGGGTAGAAATCTGTGCCATCAGAAACTGAATTTCTGCCCATAGTAGACCTTTAGCTACTCACCTTTAACACAGTGTTTCTTTAACGGTGAGTTAGAAAGAGTTCTAACTCTGTGAAAGTTTGCAAAAATCTGTTCTTTTAAGTTTTATTTCACTAATTTCCAACATTTTTTGTATTATTATTGATTATGATGTGGGGCATGCCAGAAAAAGTTTGAAAACCTCCTTGAGAACCTTTGGCTCATCATAAAGATGGAAAAGGCCAACATTATCTATATTTTTAAAAAACCCAAGTACAGTAACCTCTAGAGCACAGCTAAACATATGTTTTTATGTTTATAAAATATAAATGTCTATAGGGAAGTGTGTCATGCTCTTACATGTGTTTCCATTTAGATTGGAAGGATCCTGTGGAACTGCAGCTTGCTCTAAAGGTGTGTCGAGAAGACCTGAGGAACGCCCAGGAGGAACTGAACAGGATGAATGCAGAGTACTGGGGTGTTGTGCCCCAGTGTGACTGGGACGCCCTTGAACAGAAACACCAACGGACCGAGCTACAGGTATCTCATGCTGGATACTATATGTAGACTTCATGACTTAACATCTCAACAGTCTTTGGTGACTTTTTTTTTCTTTTTATTGTGAAGTTGAAGACACTCCAGGACGACTTTGATCAGTTAAAGAGTGAGCATGACACTCTGCTGGAACTCCACAAAAGAGGCAGCATGCAGGCCAAGACACACGTCTCAACCTCTGTCCAGGTACTTTACGTATGTAGAACTTGAACAGATTTTCAATCCTATGAATATTCTAATAAATGTAATGTGTGTGTCAATATTTGTCTCTAATCTAATAAATGTCACCTGATAAAGCTGATAAAGAGCCTAAATATGAATAAATTAGGGTCCAGAAGATCGATACTGCTATTCCAGCGTTAGAGACAGCTTGACATAAAGAGTGGAGGAAATAATAATATTTGCAAAATGTCATCGTAAACTGACAAAAAAAGTAGCGACCAAACATTGCCACCAAAATGTTTTTCAGACTGATGAGAGTGGGTCCCAGTGGCAAAGCCACATTCAGTCCCAGCAACAAGAGGAACCAGTCACCTCTGATGCCCCTGAGAGCAACATGTTCCCTGTCCATGAGTCTAGGTGATAAAAATAGATATACATTGAAACATACACACATATGCATGCACACACAAATAAATACTGGATGAGTCAGTTTTATTTATACTGAATAAAGTCATAATTTTGCCTCAAGGGGCTTTAAAATATGTGCAGCATACATTACTGCCTAGCCTTATACCATCAGTTCAGATAACCCTTGAAGGTTATGAGTAATTTTCTGTGTCTGGTTCTGTTTTACTATGTCAAATGAGAGCCATGTGTATATATGTGTGTGTTCATATGTATAGGGAAGCCCACAGGACAACATATTTTGGAGAGGAAACGGATCTACATGTGGCCTCATCTCAAGGTGAAGCAGGCAACAGTGGTGATCCCATCTCCTCTTAGAGCCTGGGTTTAGCGGCTGGGGTCTCAAGTTTGAGCCTTGATGTAATTCACAACATGTGATCAAAATTGTGAAGATGCTGAATTAAATATTAGAAATTGTGGCCACTGGGATACTTGTGAGTTTCCAAGCTTTACCTTCAGCTCCTTGACAATTCAGTGGAAAATGTACCATCAAATCTTAAAACCACTTTCCTAACAGTGAGTGAAATACTCGTATAGTATTCATTCTGTATTGCAACAGTTCAATGATCTTATTCATCTTATTCACACAAATGTAAAACAAATGTAAGAACAATGCCCTTCACCTCTTTTGTTCTGGGGAAAATTAAAGCCTTGTAAAATCAGCCAGAACTATTTTCATTTGTTCCCTGGAAATGGTTAAGTGTTTTTGTTGATTTTTGCTTTGCTAACTGTGCTAATCAGGCTAAATGCATCTTATTAAAATAATTTTAATTCATATTACTTTCTTTGATATGGTATTAAAAGGGGCCTACTATGCCATGTCCATTCATTTACTACATTCATATTCTTCTCCTTTAACAGAGTATCTTTGCATGACTGACAGTTCAAAATAATCCCTGTTTATTTTATTCTGGGCCTTGGTGGAGTCCTTCACTTCATACTTTCCTCTTTCCTTTAAGCAGACTTTCTTCTGATTGGCTGCCCCTCGAAATCAGAGCGTTTGAAAAGCAAGTGGGTGGAACTTCTGTGTTCACAGTTAGTGTGCGCTTGAGATGACCTTTTTAGGGATTAATCCCCATTCACTATGAAGCCATACATATTCAGGAGAAGAACAAATGTAGGAGAAGGCATTTAGAGCAATGACTCACAGCCACGTATATTGACTTTAACATTGAAAACTCTGGCCATGTTTAAAATGAGTATCCAACATTGTAACACAATATGTATGACAGAGAATAAAGAACTGAATAATGTAACATTTTTTGAGCCTGTTTAAAAAAATACATTCATTTACAACATCCAAGTCACCAGCTCTGATGCTGCTTCCCCAGCACACCACAGCAAAGCACATTGTGCTCACTACAACTGGCTGATGGAAAATCTCCGTGATTTTGCTCTCGTTTTGCTCTCTTCGTTAGGAAGTAGAGCTTGCTCATCCTCTTTTTGGATACAACTTCTGTGTTGGTCTTCCAGTTCAACCTGTTGTTGATATGGATGCCTCTGTATTTGTACTCCTCCACCACATCAGCATCCTGTCCCAGGATAGGCATGGGTCAGTTGTCCTCTTTCCTCTGAAGTTGATCGCAGTCGCTCTGGTCTTATTCACATTTGGAAGCAGATTAATCCTCCCAGGTCAGTCCATTCACCCACTAGTGCTTTGTGCTCCTCTTCCCACCCACAGCTAGTACAGCCAACAACTGCAGAATTGTCAGAGTATTTCTGTAGATTGCATAGACCACAATTGTACTGAAAACCTCAGGTGTACAAGGTGAGCACAAATGGAGATGACACAGTTCCCTTTGGAGCTCCTGTACTGTACTGTCCAGTCTCCCAAATTGCAGTCTGTCGGACAGGTAATCATTAATCCAGGAGATAGTGGACAATGTTCGTTCATATTTCTGGTAGCTTCTGTATTCGAACTGCAGAGGGTCACGAGATGTTTTCACTTATGTTGGACAGTACTTATCTCTCGACAATCTTCATTAAATATGATGTAATGGCAAGTGGTCAATAGGCTTTAAATTCTTAATAGTGTTGAGGTTTTTGGTACAGGAACTAGACAGGATGTTTTCCCTAATACTGATATCATCTCCTGTTTCAAACGTTGGCTGTAAATGTGACTCAGGATCATGGGCAGCTGGCTAGCACAGGTCCTCAGCACCTTGGCGTTGATGTAATCAGGCAGTTTTGTGTAGCCTATTAATGGGAGAATTTTAGTATTTAAACATGTGTTACTTGTAGCTTGAGAGTAGATAGCAACACATGTAGTAAAATTAATTTCTTTCAGGACCAAAACAAGGAAAGCGGTGAGGCTCAGTGACGTTGTAGTCCATGCTCTGCAGAAACAGATAAGTTAATGTGCTGCTAATGGTAATATGTCCACCCCAGATAAGCACCTTTCTCTGCCAGTTTTATATTTCAAATGCTGATAGCATGTTTGAAAATGTCTTCCAATCTTTGACTGTTAAAAAATGCTTTGCAACCTAGGGCTCAATAAAAGATTCCCCAATGCCCTGATATTAACAGGGTTATTATATAATCTCAAGGATTTATTCTGAGAAGGTTCACAACCCATATGAGCTGCACTTCATTTGTAAAAATAATTCAGTAAATAGATAGATAGTTGCTAACTATAGAAACTAACTAAAATAGTAAGAGAATAGATTTATTTATTTCTGTGTCAGTGGTATTCATCAAGTGTGCATTTAAATGCCTTTTGATTGACTGTACAAATATAAGGAATCCAAGAACTGGCAACTGACAGTAACCCCTAATATTGAATAAAACTCAAACAAATTAGTATATTTTATTTAATTATCGAAACCTAATTTGTGCAATGTAGATCTGATGTTTTTAACAAACCAGGGTGTGTTGGTTTGTGGATCTATTTGCGGTGGCCTTTACTGCTGCTGACTGCAGAAATAAATCGTGTTTGGGTAAAAAGCTTTGCTTATGCGTTTTTTCTCAGTCTGGTGGACTCAGCAACCTAACCTAAGAGAACAATAAAGGCACAAGTTACAAATTACTAAATCTGTTTTGTGCTGCAAATTGATGTCATTTTAAAAGCTAATGTAATGTAAGTGTTCTTGCTGGACAGTGGTGACTGTAGCACATTTAATCTTTGTACATCAAATAAAATAAAACCATTTTTGACTTACCATTTTTATTGTCTGTTACTCCATGGGTTTTTATTGTTTTTTCACTTCAGAAATCATCAAAACGTGTGATTTGGAAATGACACACTTTTAAATAGACATATCTTTATATAGTATGTATCAGAATGTGGCAGTATTATGTCAAATGTGACAGACGAGCAAATTGAGCGTGTTTTGAGTATATACTACAATCCCCATAATGCATCGGGCCTTTTACGGCTTTTTGTACGTACCCTCGTAGCGGAGCAGACATTGCACTGTGCGATCGTGCAGCCGGCCTCGGCGTAAGAGGTAAGTTTTTATTACTAGTTTTTATGGTGCCCCCTTACAAAATAGTGAATGGAAACATGTTCGAAAACAAAAAGCGCTAGTTTAATCTGACATTTGAACAAGCCTGACGCGGTATAAGTTATTAAATCGGTTGCTATTGGCCGGTTTGGGGCTAACGACGGACACGCCTATGTAGAGTAGCTGCTTCGGGGTTCCAGAGCTGTGCGCGCGGGCCCGCAAGAGGTATGAACACTCAAAGCAGACGGGGTATTTTTAGTAACTGGTGAACAGGCTACTACCAGCTGGCCGATCAGCTAACGCCTGGAAATATAATTTATCTGACGCCTAACATTGGCTGGCGAGGAGACATGCTACGTATATGAACTGTCTGTGCTAGCACAGGCTGAGTCAACATTAGCAAACATGACACAAGCTAGCAGCAGCTAGTTAGCTAGAGTTAAGTAGTTAAAAATGAGCTTTTTCGTACATTAACGTTACTTGCTCATGTTTCCTCAATCTCCCTTTACTTCTGACTATATTTACGGGGCCCTGAACTACTTATGTGTGGTCGCAATTCGGGGTATGTTGCTCGCAGTCTACTGCTAATGTGCAGAGCGCTCGGATTGTTCCAGTAACAGCCGTGTATCGTTATGTGGGAGCACATGACTTGGGCTGTCAGTGTCACCCGAGCGGAGGGATCCGTTGCAGCAAAATATACTTTGGCTCATTCAGTATAAGTAATTTTAACCTTTATTTTTGTCAATGAAACAGGATCTATATGCTATTTTTTTGTGGTCTTTAGTTAAAAACATATTTTTCTTTTAAAAAATTTTAACAAAAATCAAAGCAATGTGTACTGTACAGTCTATTGTACTGTTCGCTGCTTTAAGAGCTTGATTCTATAAAACAACATCATCCCAGAATACTGTCTTGAATTATGGTAGTGAGGGCTGTCCAAGAGGGTTTTCAGAAATCTGAAGCTTATGTTGACATCTGGTGACTATAAATTAGTTTTGATATAAGTGGGAGGCTGCTGGTGGTGGTGGTGGTGGTGGTGCTGTTGTTGTTGTTGTTTTTTCTATGCATTGCCCTTTTTCTTATCTCATTACGTTTGTCTGACTCGCTCTCTCCCACACGCTCAGTGTGAGTTGCAGGGTGATTCAGGATGGTGGACCAGCCTTTGTGGGAGCAGATAGGATCCAGCTTTGTGCAGCACTACTATCAGATGTTTGACTCTGACAGATCACAACTGGGATCTATATATGTGAGTTGGACTTGTCTTATGTAGGTGTTTATGAGTAAACACTTGCTGTAATAAGCTCACTTTCCTTAATTTCGAGTTTGTAATCCTTATGATTTAGGATTTAGGTATTGTCCACTCAGGTCACTTTATGTATATGGCACATTTTAAAGTGTTTTACAAACACATAGCTTGCATAACAGACAGGCAGCATATTAAAATTTATAACTGAGAAATATGTCAGACAACAGTTAAAAAAAATAAAATATAGAAGTGGCAGACAGTTCGAGAGCCTAGGGGCAATATTTGCAAAGTCTTGGTCATTTTTAGATTTTATGTGAGAAAAGGACACCAAGAGAAGTTATTGTGATGATGACCTCAGTGATGTGATGTGGAGTTAAAAGATCTGTAATATATTTGTTGAGCTAATCCATAGAGGGCTTTAAAACAAATAATGTTTAAATATATTCAAAACTTTGCAGGTTGCCAGCGCAGCTTAGCTAAAACAGCTTTGCTTACTCGTACGAGTTGAGCGGCTGTGCTTTGAACCATTTGTAAATGAAAGAAAGTGCAATTGGGCAATCCTACACACAGGGAATTGCTGTAGTCCAGCTGAGAGGTGATAAAGGCATTGATAACTCTTTAGTTCTTTGGATACAAAACTAGTTTTCATTTGGTGATGGTTCTCAGTTGGTGAATGTTGTCAAGCGGCTTTTGACAAAATTCCTGATTTGATTGTTAAAAGTTAAGGAAATAAAAGCACCAAGATTTTTAATGACAGTGTCGACATATCTGGATAAATGAGCAAGTAACTCAGTGAAGATGTTTGTGGGGCTGGGAGGGCTGAATAAAATAGCCTCAGTTTTGCTGTCATTTAGTTCTAAACAATGCGACAAGACTGAGTCAGAAAACATGGTGAATGAAAAGAATAGTGTTTTCTAAAAAGTCCTTAGTTTTTGTGTTGATTTTTACCCAAACTCACTCCTGTCTACGTAGTAGCATGTTTCGTTTAGTTCACTTTTTTTTTTTTTTTTGGTTAATATGCATATATGAAGTTAATTTCAAGTTTAAGGGAATTCACTGTTAGGAAGCCTTTTAAAATAAATAAATAGATAAATGTTTCTAAAGTCAGTGAATAATTGTCCAATATTGACCAGAATATATCTGGATTTTGATAATCGAGCGGTCTAGACATCAGCCTTGCATTGTCAGACTTACTCCTGAACTTGTGGCTTGTGGTCATGATGATTATTATTTGGAAGCATGTCGTTTTCACTCGCACATACCATGCACATGCCAAGCCATGGATCTTTGGATTGAATTTTTTTTCCCTCTATAGTTGAGAACTTGTGATTATATAATTACAAAGTGCTGCCAAAGGCACAAAGGTAAACAGTTTGTCAATAAGTTCTTAGTTTAGTTGACAGAAACTGTCACATTTTGTGTTCTTTGACTCCACCTTTTTAAATGTGTGGAACTTCTGTTGAAAATGGTTTTATTTTTTATGATGGAATTGTATTTATATATAATAAAATCTGTCTTGAAACAAAATAAGCAGTCTTGTCTATACATTGCACAGGTATTATTAAATAATCAGAACATTGAGTAACCCCTAGCTTTAGCCCTTATGTCATTATATGGCCCTCGGGGCACGCATTCTATGAGTGATTTAATGAATAGGAAAATGAGTCTTTTTCTGTGTGCTATGTTCACGTTCCTTATTTGGGGAAAAAAAAGGTCTCAAAAGGAAAAGTCATTAAATAAACCTACTTATTAAAATGATTGTGCAGGTTCAGTTTTATGAATCAAAGCAGCCCAAAAACCCTGACAAAATAATTATGTTGGTTGTAACAATCTGTGATTTTAATCTGTACATGTCAGTGTCTAATTGATGATGTTTTAAGGAATCTGCTGAGTCATGATGTGGGTTTTCATCTGCACATTGCATCCTCTTCCACTTTTGCACTGATCTCTCTTTCCCACTGTCTACACAGATCGATGCATCATGCCTTACGTGGGAAGGACAGCAGTACCAGGGAAAAAGAGCAATTGTCGAGAAACTCGCTGTGAGTACATTTGCTAACCCATTGTCTTATACAGAGGTCACATGCATGCAACAGGTGGTTAGTGGCTTAAGTGAGACGTGTAGTGACAGTGTAAGCTCATGCACACTAGAAACCAGGTTAAACTGTGATATGTCATTATTAAAAGAAGATGGCTAATGTACACAGCTTTAGTGATTATTAAATCTCTATATGGAATATTTATATCAAAATAGTTTGGAATACTTCAGACACATCTTAAGTAAATGTTTTCACTGCCTGATATACCTGTATTAATCTTTCTCTTGTGTATCTTCATTATCTGTGTGGACCAGAGTCTCCCATTTCAAAAAATAGCGCATAGTATAACGGCGCAGGACCATCAGCCAACTCCAGACAGCTGCATCTTGAGTATGGTTGTAGGACAGCTTAAAGTAAGTAGTGCTATCACGATGTCATTGAATGGAGCGTGACAGGATTCACTGTTTTACAGCTAAATTGTCACACATTGACCTATACAGAAAATAAGGTTATTTCCCTTAATCCTCCAAGATCTGATCGGTGCTCCTTAATTTTAAACTACAATTTATAGGTTGAACATGATAAGAAAGATTTTAGTGTGTGAACGTGCGTGTGTGTTTAATGTAGAAACTGGATTTGAAACACTTTTTAGGCAAAAATGTTAATCCAGTAAATGATAACGTAACTTTCAACTGACTTTTTGTCCCCATCATGTCGGCAGTTGGTGGTACCCCAGTCAGTTTTCTTCACTCTCTTCACCTGAACTGGGTTCAAACTACGGATGTTTTTTTTTCTCTCTTCTTTTTCTTAAGGAGAAGAAATGAGACTTGTCGATAAGTCTAAAAGTAAGAAAGCGCTCAGAAAAGTAAAAATTGAGGAATATTTAATTGTTGAAGTGAAACATTGTCCATACAAATATTACATTTAGTATGCCTAAGAGTAATTTGAAACCATTTACCACATTCAGTTCAAATTATAAAGGCCACTTCAAGAAGTATTAATGTAGTTCCAGATGTCCCCTGAATGTATATTTCAAGTTTTGGTCCAAAATACAATTCTGATTAGTTTTTTTTTGGGGGGGGGGGGGTTGTTTTTTTTAAAAAAAATCTCAGCCTCTAACAGTGCGTTTCAGTGTCTGTATTTTAGTTTTTCTGTTGTCCGACAACAATAACATAAAATTTTAAATGAGAAAAAAATGTACTGGTGGTTCAGCTGTGTTAAAATGAGTGTCGGAAGTAGGACAGAAGCAAACTAATGCACACAGCTAACAGAAAGCCAGCTGAGTTTACCGACACTGAAGCGCATAAAACCACATAAACTCAGAAATACACACCCAGTACCTCTCTGCTGGTTATAAATCACTCTTTGCACAATTCGTGCTCAATTTATAGTCTTCCCTCAACATTTAATTTTTCCTCAGAGCTTGAGTGTGTGAGAGTATGTGTGTGTATGTGGGAGAGAGATCAAAGTTAATAATTATGTTAGCCACATTAGCCCCACTAGAAAACAGCAGGGTGGTCCTGCTTCTGTGGGGACACTTTGATCTAAAGTATTTACAGGATTTTCAGTTCTTTGGGTGATGGGAAATGTGGTCATTTTTCTTATTTTTAAGCTGCGTTTAGAGTATACACACGCCCAGGCTATCAGGGTATCTTTGTGTTATCTGGATTCACTTACCCTAACAATGGCAGTAAGGATGACTGATCACACATTAACACAGTGTTTACCAATTTAGACTGCATTTACTTGAATAGGATGGTGTTGGCAGCATTTGATCAGACACAATTATGGATTAAGTGTACTGACAGGAGAGTGTCTGATTTTAAAAAGAATTATAAAACTATAATATGGGGAAAAATATGAAGAGGTTAAATACATATTACAGACTGAAAGTAACAGAGCTGGTCCAGCAAAACAGTGGTATGAGAGGAAAAGCACTGTACAGTAGTTTAGCGTTAAAGAGGAAGAATCTATGTATGAGCTTTAAGTCCTTTAGTCAATAAAACTGGAAGACTGCAGCTATATTAATAAAGTTTTGTTATAGTTTGTTATTTGAAGCCATGAAAGAACAATGACAAAAATACAGCCTGTGCAACTTACCAAATCCATCAATATTACAACTTTATTATTAAGACATGGGATGAGCCGATGGATCATAATTGAGTATTTCATTAAATTAATATTTTAAAGGGCAGTTTTTATTCTGAGAGTCTGAGAGTAAAAAATTAAATAGGAAAAACAGAAATTGAATTCAAATGTAGGCTTAGTCTATGTGTAAATTTGATATAAGGTCATCAAATGCAAATGGGTGTAGATCACATATTAATGCTTATGGAGCAATAAAATTGTTTTTAAAATGCTTACAGATCACAAAAAAGATCAAAGAATAAAGTTGGGTCTAACCGAAAATTCATTACTGAGGCTTATCAAGGAAAGATAGACTTTAGATGTTATTTTAAAAAAATTTATAAAAAAATTAAAGTCTCGTATCTACTCATTGAGGTCTATGAAATCTTCCAGCATGGTGACACTATTTTTAGAAGAACTGATTTTTTAGAATGTTTGGAACATAGTGTGGTGATATACACTGGTAAGGAGTTTACAACCTTCACTGTACAAAAAAAATCCAGGGTTAACCCTGATATTACCTGGAAAACTGCTTGAAGTACAGGTATCGGACTCCGCTGGTAAAAAATGAACAAAACACACTGACTTTATCTCAGCAGTTGCTGTATGACAATAGTCTGGTTTAACTTGTTAAAATACCAGTCGCACAAACAACCTAGCCTAGAAAGGCAGCAACAGGTTGTCTATTCTTTAAATACATTTAAGGCATTTACATTTCTTTAAATCTGCTTGGAAGTGAATCAGGAAGCAATGATCAACAAGGGGGAAGGCTTATGGTTCCATTCGAGACTTAAACTTTCTACAGTTCACACTTCATACCTCAAGGTAAAAAAATACAAAAATAGATTTTTAGGATAGATGCAAAGTGTGGCTAATGTTAGCAGTGCTGTCACTAGCACCCTTTTCTTTGCAGGTTATTATATGCATGCCTGCATTGCTACAGTCGAGTGGTTATATCACAGATTACTTTGACACGGACATGCATAAGAAATGGAGAGAGATGAATAGATATACGCTTCTGACATATCCTAGACCCAGAAGTTAACTGGGTCTATAGGTTATTAAAATCACAATAATTTTGAAGACTGGTATTTCTGTTGTTGGCCTTATTAGTCAGCAACAAGTATCTAGTTGACTAGGTACACACCACACTAGAAGGAACTGTTGAAAATTTTAAGGCAAAGCTAGACTAGTTACTATAGCTTTTCTGTGAACAAAGTTTCCGTTTACATTCTGACAAATTGTTTACCTATTCAAAATATTAAAGTGAGAATTGTAGGAGTATTTTATGACCACAATATACTGTACTGATTTCACTATTCCATTGGTGTATTTCTGTTGTGTGTCTGACAGTATGAAACCGCTGGATGAGAAACAAAGGGATCCAATTCAATAAAAACAATACGAATAACAATATAATTTTATTGTAGCAGGTGTTCTGTACTCTAAATGTGTACTTTCGATGAACTAGGCCTCAATCAATAACAGCTTTGTCATCTGTGTGTGTGTTTGCAGGCAGATGAAGATCCCATTATGGGTTTCCATCAGAGTTTCATCCTGAAGAACATTAACGATGCATGGGTGTGCACCAATGACATGTTCAGGCTGGCCATTCACAATTTCGGTTAACCTGCGTCTCCGCTTTGGCGGGCAGGGGCGGCCATAGTGAAGGTCACTGTGTGAAGTATGGAGGGAGGAGAAGAGAGAGCGCTCATCCCTCCCTCCCGGCTGTTTCATTCACGCCTGTTTTGACAAACAAGCAAACACCAGATTCTAGATGTCAATCACTGAACCTCATCCAGACGGGTTTTCAGACCAGCCCAGCCTGTAGAACTGCGACGTGTTTCTTTGCTGAGAGCCGGCTGACCAATCAAACGCCCCTGTCTGCCACTCTGCTGATCTGCATGATGCTGGGAACCCCCTCATTACGATACTCAAGCCACCCGAAGGACAAACAGCTGACCGATGCCATTAACTCCGCTCTGCTCGCCTCTTTACTCTACTCTAACCCATTCTACTCTACTGTTGACTCCACTGCTGTCAACTCAGTTCTGTTAGCACTGTTGTTGACTGGTTTGTAGTCCCATGTTCAGGTTCAAAGATGGCTTCTTCAGTTTCCTTCTCACATATTTGTTTTTAGATGCCATTTGTGTGTTTACTTTAGCTCGCCTTAGTGTGTTAAATAGAGTTTTATCTTCCTTTACACAACTGTTAACTTTGCCATGATTAATTTGCTCATGGATGACAAAGGTTGACATTGCTGTGTTTTGCTCTGACCCTGCTTATTTTCTCTCTCTCTTCTCTTCTCTTTCACACACATCTGGCAGTTAAACATGGACTACAGCCACGATACACAATAAAACCTGGACTTTTTTTCTTAATGGTGTGACCTTGTCTTTCCATATCATGCTGTGGTGCCTCTTTAATTACAAACTTTTCGTAAATGTTAATATTAGTTTTGTCTTTAGGTTTTTTTTTTCTTGTTTAGATGATTATATAGAAGATCAGCTAGATGCTCAGTGTCCATCATTTTATGACTTTGTTTTTAAAAGGGGATCCATGACGTTTCAGTGTAAATTCACATTTCAAACCATATATTTAAAGTCTGCACTGTCTAAATGATGGTATGTTTTTACTACCAAGAAATAACCAAGTAACCAAACTAACAAAATTCAGTTAAATTTGGAAGGATGTTTAAAAACAAATTTAGCACGATCCTGGTCGGTTTTAAGACCAGCCCAACTAAACTGTAACTATAATTTGAAATTATCCGTCATCTGAGGAAATGTCTTATTGTGAGATTATGATGTTTAGTACACCTTGAATGAAAGAGCCAGATTCTGTAACACCAGAGGGCCTCAGTGAGAAAGCCTCTTTCAGTCATACTCACAATGTCATGCATACATGCATTGCTCATTTTGACATTTAAGGACCATAAAAGTTTTATTAGCTGCCGCCTGCTGGTCTGATATGATCAAAAGCGTTTTGTCACAACACAAAACCAAACCAAAAACAGCTGCTAAAAAGGAGATATTATTATGTATAACGCCGTTGATAAAAGTGAGTAAACAAAAAATAAATACCAAAACATCATAAGGACAATAATAATAATTAAACTCAAATATCTAACAAAGTTAGTGACTGGTGTCTTCTCGTGGAAAAAAAATGAACGTCAGTAGCGTTCGAGGTGGGAACCATTGACCTGACACAATGACAAGTCGGAATCCATTGCGCAGACGAAACGGAAGTTTAGACGGTTGCTCGGGGTGAACAGTGACAGCAGCATCGCAGGAAACAAAATTTCATCCTTTCCCCCTGAACAAACCCGAGCTCCCCTTTCCCTCACCCATGGCGTCCAATACTAATATAGACATCGAGGGTGCAACCCAGCATCTCCGGGACATCCTCAAGCTCGACCGTCCCGGGAACAGCACCGGTAAGTGGGGGCCGAGAGCGAAAGCGCCTGCGCTGGTTTAGGCCGCAGAAGCTAGTTGAATGCTAGTTAGCTGGCTAGCTAAATATATAACTTAGCCAGCGTGATGTGGTGTGCCGCTTAGTTGTGTTGAAGCGAAGTCAGGGTCAACTGCAGCTTTTGCGTGAAAATACAGTTTGCGTGTCACCGAATCTGTTTTAACACTGATTTCCGCGGAACCGCGAAAGTGTATCGGGTCGTCGTAATGTTGGAGCGCTAACTGCGTCGTAAAGTATTTTCTCATCCTCCTTGTTAGCTCGTTTAGGAGTTTAGCGTATGTGTGTATCTGTTTTGTGGTGTAAAAAAAGCGTGTCTTTTAAAAAAAAATCTAAACACCGACAGAAACGTAGGTAAATATTTCGTCTAGTATAAATTAACTCTGTAGTACCTGGTGTTTTTACTCCGAAGCCATAAAAGTGGTTATAGGTTTGTCCTTAATTAATGAGAGGCATTTAACTGGTGTGAGCAAGCCCCCACAAACTGCGTAGAAGGGTCGACTTGCTTTACTAATTTGGGAACACCAATTCACGTGTGTTTGTTTGTCTCACTTGCGATGTATTACATGGCAACTTTATCATGCAGTGTGAAGAAGACATACTAATGTTAGGAACTCAGTATGTTGCACCTGTGTTAGCCTTAATTATCTTTACGTCATAGTATTTTATGTTGGGGGTAGATATAGAAATTGGACTGTCAGACCAGTACACTACTTGTTGACCGTTTTGGTACACTTTATAGTAACACCAGAATGTAAAAGTAGCATATATTACACCTTAACGTCTCTTTACTTTGCTGCCTTTTTCATTAATAAATGCTTATAAACCGTGAAGAATCAGAAGTATGGAATACATAAAATACTATCACCTGAATTCTTTGTTTGTTGTCTGAAATTTTAGGCTCTTGTTTCCCAGGGATGGTTTAAACCCAGTCCTAGATTACAAGTTTCTTTTTGTTTAACTTTTCTTTACCAAGACTCAGTTTAATCTGTATGTGGAAAGTTTTGTATGCTTTAGGCTTTGTATGATGTCAGTAGGAATGGATATTCCTAATATGGTAATCTCAGACACACGTCTTGTTGTGAGCACACAAGCCCCATTTACCTGCTGTTAATGCATCTGTTTGAGAGGAGCCGCCAATCATAAGAACATTGACTTAAAATGAGGGGAAGGGAAGGGTACTTAAACAGCCTTTTCCTCAGACAAATACAGTGAGGGTCTGCATCAAGTCCCTGTATAAGATAAATAAGCATAATTTTAGAGTGGCTAGAGTCCTCAGAAAAATATGTGCTGGAAATGAGCATAATAGGTCGCCATTGAAAATATAGGTTAAAAAAAAATATTGTCCTACACTTTGTAATGAATATTGTGTGTATCACTGTGAGACTGCATGTGACTCATTGTTTTGTTGTAAAGTCTAAAATCACTGTACAATTGTGCATCAGTGACGTGATTGTGTCAGACTCTGAGCTGAGTCAAAAGTAAGCTGGTAAGGAAGCCCCAGAACAAACACAAGCTCTTTGCAGCCTCTGGATCTCCTACTTTCATTGTCTTTCTCAGATGGAAATTCAAGTGAAAGTGGTAGAAAGCCATCTTTTAATGGAGAGCTGAATGGGTTATTGGGAACAGGCCTTCTAGGGAGCACTGACCGGTCAACCATGTCAGAATCTACAAGACCCATCTCCACAGACCTCAGCAGTGCTCAGGAGAGTCAGATAATGTGAGTTTCTCATTTAACCTGCTTAGTGGTGTCATATTTATAAGGACTTTTGAGTTGTTTGTTTGTGTGTGTGTGGTTTTGTTTTGTTTTGTTTTGTTTTTTAACAGAATCAATGTGCTGCAATTTCAGCTGCCTTTCTGGTGATGATGGCTCTACCTGTATTCCAATTACTTCTAACAATGTGGAGATAGTGGCAAGCCAAGACTCTAGCATTAACAGCAAGGCTCGAGGCAGCAACAAGGTAAGAAACCAAATCATCAGCTACAACCTGGCAGCTCTGGTGAAGAGAACAAATTAGAAATTTGGAGACAGTCAGTACTTCTGACTGTGGCTGTTATTTTTATCTGAACTGAGCCTGTATCTGTGATGACTCAACATGGTGATTTTTTTTCTTTTTCTTTTTCTTTTTACAAGTGATAAGCTACAGTATTTATCTAAAGATACCTGAACTAATTTTTATAAGCACTATAGTCTCCTAGTCTCTTTTTATGACATTTCATAAAATGTCATATCATTATCAAATGATATGATTTTCATTTAATTTGAGAAAATGATATGATGGAAAATGGAAGTGTACAGTTATAAAAACACAGATCATCTATAGCATCTTTTAGACTTTCTTTAGCTTTTGAGGTTCTTTGCTTTGTCAGTTTTTTAATTCCTTATAAACTTTGTTCAGAGGTTACTCATCTGTTTTTCATGGTATTTTTGTGATTCTTTCAGGTGAAGATTCAGCCTGTTGCTAAGTACGACTGGGAGCACAAGTATTATTACGGCAGACTGATAGCTGTGTCCAATGCCTTCCTGGCCTACGCCATCAGAGGTACAGTGTTTTTGAGTGGCTTCAGCTCCTAAATGTTAATCATCACAATTAGGGCTGGGCCATATCATACCATTCACGGTAATACCGGTGTAATTTTGGGCAACGATAGGAAAATGAAATATCGCGATAGAATATGGGTAAAACGCGCATGCGCAGTGCCTATGTTTACATACGCACATGGCAGCGACGCAGAATGAGAAGAGCGAAAGCAGATCGTTAAATGAAACGGATGAACCAGAACTGGTTTGTAAAAATGCTGCAACTTCAGTGGTATGGAACTGGTTTAGCTTTCGTCCGTCAGACACACAACAAAGCACTATTTTTGGTAGAGCATGCTAGCGGGCCGTCGTTATTACCGTGTTGTTTGGAAAATACGGCACACTTAAAATCAATCCTTTGATTTTTCTGAAAATCAACAGTGCCCCTTATAATCCCGTGTGCCTTATGTATGAATTCTGGTTGTGTTTACTGACCTCGAAACAATTTTATGTGGTACACGGTGCTCGAAAATCTGTCAAATGTTTTAGTACGACTTTGCTAAGCTACGAACCCACACCGCTTGATGGATTGTCGGAGCATTACGGCTATAGTAGGCAGGAGCCTTGCGGAGTGATACATACTGTGCTTCAACATAATATTACCATATTGTGTGTGTATAACATCTTTTTAAGTTTTGTGGATATTATACATGGTTATGCTGAGGATATGTCGGCCAATTTCCACTGGAAATGCCTTTTGGTTAAACTGTCAGCAAGGAATTTGCACTGTTACATTTTTATATAACTTTAATGCACATAAAAAACAGCTGCTTCTTTAAGTGAAAATACATTGATGGGGTTTTTTGCACTAATAAAGTTGTGGAGTTGCAAAGTATTTTGTCTAGTGTCAATTATATCGTTATCGCAAATTTTCAAATGTATATCATGATAAATATTTTTGGTCATATCGCCCTGCTCTAATCACAATTATAATCATCTTTAGACTTTAGAGAGGTATAATAATCCAACACAAGCTTCTACCACAGACATTTAGGATATAACATTATTGTATGTGGCTTTATAATACAGTCCCAATCTAAAGCACTGTATGTGCAGTGCCCCCCCCCCAATATAATAAAGATAATATATATATGTGTATATATATATATATATATAGAAAAAACACCCAGCACGCCCCTGCGGGCGGTTTTTATCCTTCAGGCTCGGGTCCTCTACCAGAGGCCTGGGAGCTTGAGGGTCCTGCGCAGTATCTTAGCTGTTCCCAGGACTGCGCTCTTCTGGACAGAGATCCCGGGATCTGCTGGAGCCACTCGCCTAGCTTGGGAGTCACCGCACCTAGTGCTCCGATTACCACGGGGACCACCGTTACCTTCACCCTCCACATCCTCTCGAGCTCTTCTCTGAGCCCTTGGTATTTCTCCAGCTTCTCGTGTTCCTTCTTCCTGATATTGCTGTCATTCGGAACCGCTACATCGATCACTACAGCCGTCTTCTTCTGTTTGTCTACCACCACTATGTCCGGTTGGTTAGCCACCACCATTTTGTCCGTCTGCATCTGGAAGTCCCACAGGATCTTAGCTCGGTCATTCTCCACCACCCTTGGGGGCATCTCCCATTTTGACCTTGGGACTTCCAGGTTATACTCGGCACAGATGTTCCTGTACACTATGCCGGCCACTTGGTTATGGCGTTCCATGTATGCCTTGCCTGCTAGCATCTTGCACCCTGCTGTTATGTGCTGGATTGTCTCAGGGGCATCTTTACACAGCCTGCACCTGGGGTCTTGCCTGGTGTGATAGACCCCAGCCTCTATGGATCTTGTACTCAGAGCTTGTTCCTGTGCTGCCATGATTAGTGCCTCTGTGCTGTCTTTCAGTCCAGCTTTGTCCAGCCACTGGTAGGATTTCTGGATATCAGCCACCTCCTCTATCTGCCGGTGGTACATACCGTGCAGGGGCCTGTCCTTCCATGATGGTTCCTCGTTTCCCTCCTCTTTCTTGGGTTTCTGCTGCCTGAGGTATTCACTGAGCACGCTGTCAGTTGGGGCCATCTTCGTGATGTATTCGTGGATGTTTCTTGTCTCATCCTGGACTGTGGTGCTGACCCTCACCAGTCCCCGGCCCCCCTTCCTTCCGCTTAGCGTACAGCCTCAGGGTGCTGGACTTGGGGTGAAACCCTCCATGCATGGTCAGGAGCTTTCTTGTCTTTAGATATAGATATATAGATATAGATATAGATATATATCTATATATATCACACACACACACTTTGTTCCAGGCTGCAGAGCTTTTAATTTAGTATCCAAGCTCATTTTGAAGCAATGTCTCCCAAAGTTGCTCTTTGATTGGATTTATTTAAGCGCTCTGTGAAGCCTTCACAAGATTTTCTTTGGTTGGAGGTTGAACATTTCTTGTGATTTCTTTATAAGTTTGCATTCAA
Organism: Oreochromis niloticus; assembly: GCF_001858045.2. Classification (NCBI taxonomy): domain Eukaryota; kingdom Metazoa; phylum Chordata; class Actinopteri; order Cichliformes; family Cichlidae; genus Oreochromis; species Oreochromis niloticus. Next base: position 7,002,755 of record NC_031972.2, read on the forward strand.
AATCCTTCTGTATACTTCAGACTGTATACTTCAGACAGAATATCAAACTTTTACTTTCAGAGCAATCTGATATTCTGTCTGGTTTGACTGAACAGACCTTTATTCCTATGAAGGAGTAAAGGTGTGCTATGAAGGAGTATGCACTCGAAATCCCCAAAAATCCTTCTGTGCATGCTCATTTTAAAATTTAATTTTAGCTGCCTAATTGTTTGTCCTTATAAATGGTTTCCTCGGCATCAGTCTTCCCTGTACCCACACTTCTTGATAATGATCTGGTTGTGTTCTGGTTAAAGTAATTGATCTCTGTTGTTGATCCCCGATGCTGTTTCTTGCATGTTTTTCTTTTTGCTTTCCAATCTACTCTTGATTTTTCTGGGAGTGGTGTGCACACACACTTTAGAAATGTTTGACAGTATAAAGACTGAAGATGGATTTTTTCCCCTCCCTGGTCTGACAGATCTAAGGATGTCCTTGGCTGTGCAGAAAAACAATTCTTGGCCTTTTCTGTGCCATTTTTAAAAAAAGTAATTTTGTTTTAACTAATCAGCTCTTTGATAATTCATGTTGCTGCATAAAGGCAGTTACGTTCTGTAAGTGCATATTGGGAAACTATGTGAACTGTCTGATCTCAAGGCTCAGTTGAGATGTTCAGTTTCATATGTTCCACCAGAATTACTATGCATTGTAGTCCATTACTTTAAAGGGCTGAAAATGTTGCTCATTCCACTTATTAAACTTTTATTTATACTGTGGTTGTTTACAACATTGTTCAATGGATTTACTGTGTATTCAGTGCTGTAATAACAAAGGCTCCTTGGTTTATCTTTGGGCATTTTTTTCCCCTCAGGAGCCAACAACCATGCTATGGTTCGTGTCCTCAGTTTGGAGTTTGGTGAGCGTTCCTTACTGAAGGGATTCACCGGGGCCGTCACAGATCTGGCTTTCGCCCACCTTGATTCATCTCTGTTAGGTTGTGTAGATGAAGCGGGCAACCTGATGGTCTGGCAGCTCACCTACACTGCCAACAAGATACTGTATCCTGAATGTATGAGAAACTGAACGCGTGTGTGTGCGTGCGTGCGTGCGTGCATGTGTATGGATACTGCCAATGAAGGCTGTATCTTCACTACTTAGTTACCTCTGTTTGTTTCTAAACTAGCAAGTTAAAGATTACACTGATCTTCACCTCTGCTTTTGTCACAGTTACAGCAGGAATTCCAAAAACTATTCTTGTTTCCCATTTTCCTTAACCTGTGTTTTGTATAGAGATCAGATAGTAGTTCATATCCGACGGCCAGAAAACACTCCACTGAATTCCCATCGTCGCCTCATCTGGTGTCCATTCATCCAGGATGACAACGAGGAGAACCAGGATGATGCCAGTCAAACTTTGGCTCTTCTACATGAAGACAGGGTATAAATGTTTGACACAGATATGTTTGTCTGAGGTGGATGAAAAGCCAATGAAATTGGAAATAGAATAAAACTTTGAGTAGTTAGTTGTCTACACTAGGACATTGTTATAAATTTGATAAATATGTATAGGTTTATATACATTAAAAAGTAGTGTGATATTGCCCATAGAGGAGTAATGATGTGGTTGTCCATTCACTGATTTTTAGCTGACAGAGCAATACAATCCTGTGTCTCAGCTAAAACGCAAAACACTTGCAGAAAAAAGCAGAAATGTTTCATCTCTAATTTTACTGTTTCCCCTTTTCTAGGCTGAGGTATGGGATCTGGAGGCCTTGAGAGCCAACAACAGCAGCTGGCCTGTTGATGCCACAGAAGTAAAGGATGGCCTCATCGCAGTCAAGGGGCATACCCAGGTGGGACTTCATTTTCATATGAAAAACTTTGACATAAAGATGACATATTTCATTGTCTTGGTTTGTACAACAAAATGCTTGGAACTAATGTACTTAAGGTCTCAGGTTTACTGAGAATTGTTGCATTATTGACTATGAACATTGTTTAATTTTGGTTTGTCCAGAGAGTCAGTGAAGGTGCACTGTCTCCAGATGGAACCGTGTTAGCCACAGCCAGCCATGATGGATACATCAAGTTCTGGCAGATATACATAGAAGGCGGGCAAGACAAGCCCAGGTAAGCAAACCAATTAATGAATTCTTAAATGGTTTACAACTTTATTGTTTTTTCCTTTTCTTCTATGTGGTTTTCTCCCCTCTGTTTTTTATTCACTTTTGCATTTTTCCTTAAAAATAGATGTCTTCATGAATTGCGGCCTCATGGTGGACGTCCTCTCTCCTGTCTTCTTTTCTGTGACAACCACAAGAGGCAGGACCCCGAGTGAGTCTGCACACACAAACTCAAAGTTTACATTTATCACAGGCTGTCCTAGTGGGTTTTTATCCAAGTGCATCTCTATCTCTTTCTTCTTCTCATTGTCAATTCTGTCCCCTTTTGCTTTTCATTACAGGGTTCCTTTCTGGCGATTTCTGATAACTGGAGCCGACCAAAACCAGGAGTTGAAGATGTGGTGCACTGTTTCCTGGACCTGTTTACAAACCATCAGGTGTCTATTATTTGAAATATTTTTTTTTAGTGCTGTCAGCGTTAATTTAGTTAAAATGACATTAATGTTAGCTTGTTAACGCGTTAGCGCCGTGCAGCCCCTCGCACGGGGGGAGCTGCATTAACTCACTAACGGAGATTTGCCGCGTTAATGCGGTTATGGCGTTAACGTCATTTTAACGAATTTTACGCTGAAAGCACTAATTTTTTTTTAGTCATTTTATATCTTTCTCAACCCTTATTATAAATGTAGCATGGGATGGCCTTTGCAGAATTAAGACAGAAGGCATGCAAAAAAAGCTCACGTCTTAAGGGAAACATTATTCCAAACCAGTAACTGGCTGGTTGGCCTTGGTGTACAAAGCTGGTCTAACAGTAATGCTCTGTAAAAGCAAAAAAAATGTCTGCCAGGAAGGCCCACAAAAGGGGTTTTTAGACTAGTCCCAAAGTAAAATTATTCTCTTACTGAAGACATTTGGTGATGACTGTTGTTGATATTTTAGCTGAAACCATTTGTTTAAGGACAACATACAAAGATACTAATTTCACAGTACTTTTCTCTTAAAGGTTCTCCCCCGATCCATTAAACTCATCGACTCTGCCAAGTCTCAAGGCCAGCCTGGACCTCTCTGCTGAGTATCTGATCCTCACTGATGTGCAAAGGAAGGTTAGCACAAATGTTTTAACAGAAGTTTTAAGCAAGTAATCATTGTGAGAAATCATATTGTGTAACCCCCTTTTTAAAGTGCTCACTTTTCTATTACTTTGTGTAAATTAATAGGCACACTTCATCAATACAAAAGATACAAATCCTAAATGAACTACCTTTCTAGACAGACTGATCAAAGACCACACATCAAGTGTACAAGTAGACCTGCTCTGTTTGTGAAAGTCCCTGAACAATACCACTTTCTTGGCTACCTATGTTACCACTTCCTCCTAAGCTTAGTTTCATACTTGGCTGATTTGCAGGTTTTATATGTGATGGAGCTGCGACAGGACTTGGAGAAAGGAAAGGCAAATTTCACAGCAGTGTCAGAGTTCCTGCTGACCCACCCTGTGCTCAGCTTTGGGGTACGTGATGTTACCCAGTGTCGATTGCGGCACACTGAGGTCCTTCCTGCTGAGGAGGAGAGTGAAAGCATGACGACAGGTACATAGTCACATGCATGTGTATAGACATGTGCGCACTCTTCAAAGTTGAAATTAAATATGTTTGTTCCTCATTAAGGCCACATGTTTTTCATGTGTATCTTTTCCAGAGGGCACTCAAGGACCCACAGAGTCCAAATCTGGGATCCAGATTAAACTGTACTGTGTCCACACCAAGTGAGTTTTCTTCTTCTTCTTTTTTTTTTTTTGAAAAGTTTTAAGATTGTGTCAACTTAACTTAACGCTTTAACAGTTTCCAAAGGACATTTTGGTTTACAGGAGGTCAGTGATGATGCACACTGAATGACCAAAATGTGCTTTGTTTTCTAGTACACACCAATGATTAACTTTCTTGTAGGACTCACTAATATTGTTTTGTGTTGTAATATTTTTTCTTGAAAATAGAATAGAATGGGCAACCATGCTCAGTTTAACATATTCCTAACTCTGCTGTCAGCCAAATTTATTGGATTTCTTCTGTAAAGGAGCCTTTCATCCAGTCAGCAAGCTCCGTATACTTCCATGGAATTTCTTGCAGATGTGCACACTTATTGTGTACTTGGTGACTAGTGTCAGTCTCTTGTGTTGGAGCTGACATTGTTTTCCAACACTGGGTGGGTGCTGTGGAAAAATCTACTGTACAGGAAAGCCTTTGTAGAAGGACACGACATATAGCATGTAATTATTCTTTGTTAAAACCGTGCTGTACACTATGTCTCTGTGCACCCGTCCACCCTCTGAAAGCAGTCAACCCAGACGAAAGACTGACAAGTGTGCTATTTTCTACTTGGAATCAAGATATTATAGGCCAGGGAGCAAGTCCTCAATGCAGAGGCAGCTTGCTGCTGGTTTGACACATGGCAGTATCAGTAATTATTAGTAATTTTGTTTAATGTCTCCTCATTTGTATGTTTGCAGGAGTTTGCAGGATGTTCAGATTTGGTTTCAGCCCAATGCAGGTTCCAACTCTGCGGCGTTCCTTCCTCATTCAGATTCTCAGGATGGTCTGGGTAAGATAGCAGTTTCTTTAACTGACAGAATTCAGTATTTATGCTGAAAGGGACGAATTCAATGAAAATAAGGCAACTTGTATGATTACTCCACATTTGGTCCACCTCTAGTCTTCTCTCATAAATAATTTACTTTAGTTTTGAAATCAATTTTATTTATATCTGCTTATAGATCATTTAAAAATTCTCTATTTTAGATGAAATTTTGCCACGAAACGGAAGTAATTTTATTTTTTATGTCTCCAGCTGGGTTTTCAGACCATCTCACTGATCAAAGCTCTGACAAGGATTCAGGAAGTGGCTCCCAGACTGATCTAAGGAAGATCCCATCACTTCCTGCTCCCTCAGACTTCCTGTCAAGCTCGGGCACCGGCAGTGGAGTGATGCCCAAGCTGATGACTCCTGATGCCTTCATGACACCGAGCACTTCAGTACGAACTTATCCTTACGCTGTAGTCAGAAAGTTTTCAAACCTTTTCCATTCTTTTTACCTAATCTAACTGGACCTAATACTCCACAAGACACACAAAAAATTTTTTTTTGAAGTATTACATTTGCAAAAGTAGTATTACATTTAATACCTTTCACTTCATTTATATCAAGTGAAAGGTATTAAAACCTTTCACTTCATAATTGATTAAAGCACCTTTGGCAGCAATGACAACAGCAAATCTTCTTGGGTCTTTGCCCTGACACAGTTGTGTTCTCAACCACACAGCTTGGTTCTGTGAACTATAAGTTTTAAACTCATAGGTGTTGAGTGTAGTTAGGTACCAGTGGATTCCAGTCAGTTTGAAGAACCATCTCAAAGACAATTGATAAACGTCTTTGGGCAATGGATATTAATTGCAAGTTTTGTAATATAGATTAGTTATGTTCATTTGTATTAAAAAAGACATTAGAAAGCTTGTATTTGCTCAGTCTTTATGAATATTCTGTGTAGATTGATGAGAAATGTTGAGATGAGTCTGAAAAATTTCTGAAGTTTGCAGAACGACCAAAAACGTTACAGCTTCAGCAAATGAACACCATGTGTCTTCCTTTGATTTGTCACACGGTGAATAGCACCTTCGCCCACATATTGGTTTATAGCTGGCAACAGCACTCAATACTGTGTTAATACACACTAGTGCAAACTAAATAGGACTAGTTATGCACCCAAAGAAAAGCTGATAACATACAAAAGGACAAACTGTTCCTTGTTAGCTCTTTGTTTTTATGGATGCTCTTGTTTTCTTCCATAGTCTCAAGATATGCATGTTGGGTTAACTGGTGAGTCCAAATTAGCTGTAGGTTTGAATGGACTGTGTTAGCCCCTTGATGGACTGGTTACCCAGTCAAGGGACCCCCACCCCCCACCACCACAGTCTCCCAGCCTTCCACAGTACCAGTTGAATAAAAAGTCAATAAAATATTGGATAAATGTAATCATTGTGAACAGGGTTGAGATGTGAAACACCCCACTTATCTGCGATGCGCTTCAGTTAAACTGATTTATAAACACTGAACAGTGATTATCCAAACCTTCCATCATATTTGCTGCCTGTAGATCATCTTTTTGTCATCCTTTCAGGTACCAGCATCTCCGGGGAGCAGTGCCAGCAGTCTGACCATTGTGACAGCTATAAGCAGCAACTCTGACTCAACGAACAGGTATGGAATTAAAAATTCACTATATACTAATTTGAAAACTGAAAATTTTAGTATATGAAAAAGTGAACATGATATCACAAATGATATTTTATCATCTGTGTCCTTATAACATGCAGTTAGGGGTGGTGAATGCTGTTCTTACAGATTATGTTTACCAGGATGTGGAGTTTTTAGATTTTTACTTATATTTCAAATAAGTCAAGGACGAAGACAAATGATTTTGGGTTGTTTTTCCTCAGTCTCCAGTTATTAATTATAAAAATAAGCCTCTGTTATCTTTTGTTTACTTTAAAGACTCCATTGATCTTTAACAGCTGAAAACAAATAATTCCCTACTGTTTTGTTTTTGTTTTTGGTTACATTTGGGAATATGAATGCCTGTTTTTCAGAGCTATGGAGGATGCAAGTCAGAGTCCTAACAGGGTTGACAATAGCAGCACTGGGCTGACACTCTCTGCCTCCACCAGCAGCCCAAGAGCTGCTTCCACTGTGCTACTGCCCGGACTCGAGAATCTGCAGGTATGATCTAACCCACTCTCCTACTTCAACCAACCTTGCCCCTCTCTTCATGAAATGACTTATTTTAATAAACTCTCATTCTCCATATCCAGGCTTTGGCAACCCCTAGTGGTCCTCTGGTACTCGACAGCTCTCAGGTTCTAGATCCTCCACTCCTGCCACCTTTGGCATCTCCAACTAGAGCCCGCTCCCCTGACGTCATCTCCTCAGCATCCACAGCCATGTCCCAGGACATGCCAGAAATCGCCTCTCAGACCCTGCAGCTTCAGCGTGGACTAGTGTCCAGCTTGGATCCCTTACCTCTTTCTGCCCTCCAGACAGACAGCATGGCCTCTGCTGCCTCTGCGCTGCACTTGTTAACCTCACCGCGCTCAGCCAACAACAGTGGGTATGTAAATTCAAAAGTGATTAGGAGTACTAAAAAGCATGCAGAAATAATAGTGTTGAGATTTTATGATCCACTTGAACTAAAGTTTGACACTTTTATGTTTACTACTCCATTTGATTAGGGTTGTAGCACATTATGTAAAACCATCTTCCTCACTGTTTTTGAGCACAGGGTCTGAGAAAAGACAATCTCCTTGTATATTTTCTTTTCCACATCAATCCTACAATGTCTCTCAATGAGCCATTCATATTTGCAGCCATTTGTGACATCAAATTCAGATATAAGCAGCCCCCAACTTCTCTCCACCAGTTTTATTTCCTCACTAGGGCCGCTCTTGATAACTCCCTGCAGCAGATGCTAAATGTTCTGTCGTTGGCTGCAGGGGGATGTTTCTGCACCGCCTGCATCTGTGCAACCCTGCTTTTATTTATTATATTTTTATTATACTATAAGAAATGTTTTAGTTAGGACATTGATTGGGTAATGTGCGTAATGTTATATTAGCTTTGGTTATATGTCAGTGGAGTCAGAGCTGTGTGGATGTTGTAATGCTACAGAGACAACAAAAAATTGTGGAAACATTTAAAAAGTATTTTGAATCCACTTAAGTGTTATCATTTGTGCAACGCAACCTCAGCTCTTTCTTTTTGTTTCGATGGTAATAATGTCAACGTTAAGATCACTGTGCAAGTGATATGGTAAATGGTAATGTTTGTAATGTGAAAACATTGTACATGGCACCAGATTGACAGCTTGCTTATTCCATAACATAACCATAATTACTGTTGATTCTGATTCTGCAGTTTCATTTCACTTTCTTGTTTTAATGTATGTACATTTGTGTTGTCTTTATATTTACTTTATTTTATTTTCCCAGTCCAGAAATGCTCTCTAAGTACATAAGCTGTTATGTATTTTGTTACAGCTTGTTGCCTCTTGAACTTGGAGGTGCAGAAGGGCCTGTGGGCGGGGCAGCAGAGTCTGAGTCCAGACTGAGTCACACACCATCTCTGCTTGAGAATGCGCTCTCACAGGAAAATCCTGTGATAGGAGGAGGGTCCTCAGATGGCAGCGTTAGCCACACATCTTGGCCAGCTGCCCCAGATATCACCAGAGAAACCAGGAACAGTCTCAGGGACAACGGACTTGTTGACTGGTGTGTAATCTAACATATAAAAACTTGGACCCCCATCCTGTGTGAAACATTTCACAAGCCTGTTTTGATTTCTCTGTGTATAAAACATTCAGCTGAGTGTAGAATCCCTGGTTTGTGTTCAGGTAGTTTTGCGTACACATCAGGTTGTCATGCTATGTTACAATGAAAACGGCATTGTGAAACAGATTTCTTTTTATTTATTTATTTTTTAATTTAAGTATTGGTGTAGTAATGTTTGTCTCATATGCCCGCTGCAGTTCAAGAGAGGACTCACAGGACAGACACTTGAGCTCACCTTACCATCGACGCTCATATCACCTGACACAGAATGACAGTCAGGACGCTGGAGCCGAGCAGAGGTAACATACATTAACCCACCATCTATTTGTTTATGCAAATGAAACGGGCAATAGAATGGACTTTATCATGATAAAGCGCTGCACATTTAAGGCACAGCAATGGTTTGATTTTATTGACTTTTTCTCAGCTGATTCTGAACATGTGGTCTAAACTCTGCTTTAGAGGCTACAGCAGCTGACTTACTGTCTACATTTCTGTGTTGTGTGTGACTCAGTGACCCTGATGATGAGGTGGCCAGTCTGGCGTCATCCTCTGGAAACTGTGGTTCTCGATCTTCCCATAGACTACCAGTGAATGATTGGAAAACCTCACCACGAGGATCACCAAAGCCAAAGAGAAAGCTCAAGAAAGACGACAGGTTTGTTTATACTTTAGCATCAAGATGCTGCTCTTTTCAGAAACTAAAAGGACGACAGTGAAGAGAACCCCTTAGATTAGTAAATTATTAGATGGTGCTTCTGCACACTGTCTTGCTTTTTGGTCAAAGTTTAGTGAAATTACAGCATTTCGCTTTGTTCGACCTTCATGAGGTATATATGGAAATAGGAAATGCCTCAATCAACCCAGCATCAAATCAGAGAAAAATATCACATGCACACATATTTACATCTGCGTCACATATGTCACAGGAGAGCCAGAAAATTTTTGAATACAGTTTATCTAACTCCCTCATTTAAGTAATCATAGTAAGATTCAGTGGACAACTAAAATTTGTAAACATGATCTTGTAGTCTGTGTATGCCCTTTTTTTTTTTTTTTTTTTTTTTTTTAATCCCAGAAACTATTAAAACTGTTACTGTTAATTAAGTTATGTCTTACATTCATTTGGGTGTTTTGGTAGGGATTTTTTTCATTGTTCAGCACATTTCTTTAGGCCACACTTTTAAGTGAGGGACTCAAATGTTGAATTAGTAAACCAGAGCCAGTCAAAATGTGGTATGGGGGACAACAGGTCAAACTTGCAGCTACACGTCACGTCCTGCAGGGCTTGTGTCTGCACTGGTCTAGACTTGACCAGTGTATGAGCATTTTATAGGGTGTTGACTAGCAAAAGAAAGTGATTACTCACACTGAATTACAGGTAGACTGATCCTTTTTTTCATGTCTACCTCAAGTAGCAGGATTGAGTTATTTCCTATTGTCTTATTTAGCATTATTGCATTTAAGTTAAGCCAAATATTATTTTATAATAAAGTTCTTAAAACTAATACATGTAAGAAAATAATTAGTTTATCAACAAATTGATTTTTATGCATTTATTTAGTATTAAGTGTGCTATAAGTAGTATTGAGTACTTAGTTAAACATTGTTTCTCGTCTTTACAGTGAGTCATCACAGTCCAGGCAAATGGATTCTGGTCAGGTAAATTCCTAAAAGAAAAATTCCCTTTTTTTATGTTAGTTAGATGTGTCATGCCTTTATGTGCAGTAAATGCATTATTTTATTTTATTTTTTTTGAATTTTAGAGAGTTGATTGTTACTGATAATGTCTTGTAAATTATACTATTTGATAACGTGTTGTTTGTTTCAGCAGCTCTTTGGTTTCTCATTCTTGGATTCTTTTAATTCAGCTTTTCTCCTCATCTTTAAAAGTTTAATGCAGAAGTACAGGATGAGTTGATGATGCTGTTGCGTAGCCAGCAGAGGGAGTTAACTGAACTGCGGGGACAGATTGAAACCATGCAGAGCTCCATTATGGCTCAGGTGGAACATGTCCTGACAAATCACCAGGAGCAAGAACGTATCCTTCAGTAATCTCTCACTCACTCATGATTGTTTTGGGGTTTTTTTTAAATTATGTTTCCAAAAGAAATGTTTTGACAAAAATTTTATACTAAAGGCTCAGTGAACAGCTGTGACTGTGCAAAGATTTAAATGTCTTTTAGCCACATCTTTGAAATCGTTATCATTACAGGATGCTTGCATTTTTAGCAATGAGCCATTTACATCATATTCTTGTGAGCCTTGACCTGTCTCCACCTCAGACCGCAGACTTGAGCGAGTCCTGGCAGAGAGTCAGAATCATCAGCAGCAGCTTCAGGAACAACTCAGCCAGCAGCTCAGCCATGCCCTCAGCTCAGCTCTGACCAACCGGATGGACAAAGTGCTTCGGGATGAAATGAAGAAAACAGTCCCACAAAGTAAGAAAACACAAACACACTCCCAGAGCATGATGGGTGCCATTCACTGCTAAGCATCACTGAGATTCATACATTTTAAAAAGGTCATATAAAGGAAATAAATACATCAAATGTTTCCTGTTCATATGTATGGGGGAGTACTATCTCTTTGATATCTAGTAGTGACGAGGGAAAAAATGGTATTGATAAGGAGATTCTCATGGTTTTTTTTTTAATGTTTTTCGTTTCTTTTTAATTGCACAGAGATTTACTTTTAGGTGTCAGATGTCTGTTCAAATGGGATGTTAATTATATGTTTGTACACCTACAATTGTGTCTGTGAAGGTTCTCAGTCATCCAGGTCAAGTTTCTTGAAGACGTTTTGCTTCTCATCCGAGAAGCTTCTTCAGTTCCAAGAGCAATTGGTCCATCTGGGACTCTCCACCAATTGCTCTTAGGACTGAAGAAGCTTCTCGGATGAGAAGCAAAACATCTTCAAGAAATTAAAGAAGTCCAGACGCTTTTCTTTCTTAGCTCCTTAGACCTACAATTGTCTCTAACAGCAACATTGAAAACGGATAACACAGTCTGAGTCAGACTAAATAGATTCACCAGGCAATTGTTAGATCAGTCACTTCTCTTTCCAGATGATGGTGGTATTGAGCCATTTTAATGTTTGTGAGCTGAGGAGCAGGAAGATCTTTATGTACTAAAACGTGTTCAGTCTACAAATGCTGCAAACTTGGTTAAACCTCTGTCCCACCCTCTGGGGTCTCTTATCAAGTCTTTCTATTGTCGATATGCAAATGTTTATTGTAGGTATATTTAATAATACTTGAGATGTTTTTTTCTGCTGTGTGTATAATCTAAGTTGCACAGATGTTGTGGTTGAGCTTACTTGTCTTGTAAGCTTAAAGTTTTAAGAACCTGAAATTTATTTACTTTCACCTTTTTGGATTTGATCTATTGGCATTTTGACCAAAGAAGAGCAAATGGTTTATGAACAGAATAGCTGGCATTTTTCCTTGCTAAAAACCAAATATCATGAGGTTAACACTACAAATCACTGATGAATATAAATATGGATATAGGTGTTATTAAAAAAGGCTACAATTTCTGTTAAGCTGCAATTTGTTTTGTTTTTTCCTGCTCTGACAAAAAAGCCAAACTCTAAGTGCACACCAGGTTGTACATCAATAAATTACTGTGTTATTTAATGCTCGAGATCATCTTGAGGCATAAGTAATGTTAAATATAGCAAAGGCAGCTGAGGTGTGTTGGACTGAGACACTAAAATTAAGCAGTCTCCTGAGAGATGTGTTCCTGCCTCGCCTCTCCTGCCCTCGTATTCGAGGATGAGATGTTCCTGTCTTTCTTTGCCTCCAGCCTCAATCACATGCCTAATTATAGAGGGGTTCCTGCTAATCTGTCTTTTTCCCTCTCTAGCAATCTCTAAGACTTTGGAGCCAGTGACAGGCCAGCTGAACAACACAATCGCTGCTAAACTGACCGCTGTGGAGATTACCCTGAAGGACAATGTTGGCAAAGTGGTGAAATCGAAGGTAGGCGACTGCTTTACTTTACCACTTGTCTGTATTTTAGGTCTTTTAGGATTATTTACTGTGTATTTTCTACATTAACCTACTCTCCCTGCCTCTTGTTCCCCAGAACACAACGGATGCGATTGGTCGAGCAGCAGCAGAGGCGATGCAGGGCCCCATCCAGGCAGCATATAAAGATGCCTTCCAGAGCATTGTGCTTCCTGTTTTTGAAAGAGGCTGCCAGTCCATGTTTCAGCAAATCAACGACAGCTTCAAACAAGGCACACAAGAATGTAAGGAAATGAAGGACAATGATAAACTTGTACAAAACACCATACAAATATCAAGCTATGTATTGATCCACTGCAGGACATGTTGTCTAGGTGCACTTAAACATTTATTCATTAGATGTACAGTTGCTTTAAAAGTTTCTGGACGCTCTCTTAAAGGCATCCTGATGGCTTACAATGGCTGATGTCCTTATTTGGATACTTAGCATTATTGCTTTCTTCATATTGAATGTTCTCAGCGTCTAGCCCTGAAATAAGGAGCTGTATGTGGAAGTCTAATTAAGTAAGTGTCTCGCTGAAAGATCTCAGGGACAACTTTTGTACTGATGCCTTTACAGACCCAGCCAGTGCCCTGATGTGCTGAAAAGCAGTCTGCTTATTCTGAGATTGTGCTCACGCCCACTCTTGGAAGCTGCAACCCGATCTTTTTTAAATTTATAATGTGCACAGAGAGGCCACAGTTCCGCTCCTCTAATTTAAAATTAATCCAAGGTTTACTTTGTAAATATTACCTGCTTTGGTGCCAAGCAGTTCTGGGGACTACCTGTTACGTAACTGCTGTAAGGTCCCCAGGTAACTACATAACCTCCCCCAATTCATACTGCTAATAGAAACTCTTATGTGATTTAATAACTCACCAGCGGCTAGTTAACTCAATAAGAAAAGAAAATTCTGGACTTGACTGTTGATAAATTTGCCCATCGTTTTCCTCCATTTAAAGCTAGTATGGATAAACATGTTTCCCAAATGTTAACATTTCTACCTATCCCGAGAAAGTATACCTACTCCATACCAGAAAAAGACTTCTGAGAACTACAAGTGGGTCTGCCTCAAATTAGTTGCTAGTCTATCGCAACTGTGAAAGTGGAAATTGACGAGCTTTTTGTGAGTGCTGCACTAACATCTGCACTGCTGTGTTATCTGCCTTCAGCAGTGTTTTAATGCCCAGATGTTACTCGTTTAAAATGGTGCAATAACATCAAATGTATAATAATTATTGATACATAATGCTGTAATCCTCCCGCATTAGTCATTCTAGCAGTCACAGGTAGGTTGACATCTGCACACAACACTTCCATCTCGGCAAACCAGCTCCAAATAAAATGAGCCAGTGGAAGCAAGTAGAGAGCCTTTTCATGCTGCACTGACTCATTTCATATTATTATGAAAAATGGTGCTCGCTAGAGTTGTGACAGTATTTAAGATGTTTGCTTGCGTGATGAGAGATTTTGCTCTTGACTTTGATCTTTGTAGACATCCAGCAGCTTGAGACTCATATGAAGAACAGAAAGCAGAGAGACCAGGATACCCGAGACCCCATGATTGGCCAGCTCCAGCAGATGATCGACAACTTCCAGAGCTCCACTGATCAGCTGGGCAACAACATCACAGCTAACGTCCGGGCTGAAGTCCAGCATCAGATCCAGATGATGGTGGGAAAGTAAGTAACTGAGCTGTTCCTTGTTTACCACTGCGTGAGCCGTGTGTGACTAGAAAAGTGAAACTTTTTTCCCCACATATAAAAGTAAATGAATCTTCCCAAAACTGTTTACTTTACCTTTTACTTTTCTAGTTTGTCACTTAACACTTGATCATTCTTCTACTTCAGTTACAGCATTAAAACAAAGATGGTCTTGCAAATCAGTATTTAAAACAGTCCTGTTGTTGAGTGATGTTATTCACATTTATTGATGTGGCAGCATTGACTTACATTCCAAGTGGACATTTTGAACTTCAGCTACGTATACCAGCAAATACCTATGTACCACTATGGCCTTCTTACTGCATATCGAGCAGGTGTGTAATAGATTGGAGAGTAAAAACAAGCAAAGCTTAATCCTGGGGCTAATGTAAGAACATCAATTCGATCAGGTCTCTTGTTCCCCCTGCAATTAATTTCAAGGCCTCTAGAGTTTATAGATTGTCAAGAGCAGAGAAGAGAGAAAATAGCTGGCCCACTAAAACTCTTGAAAAGGAAATGACAACGCCAAACTGTGCAGAGTCAGTTTTTAAGCCAATATCTTGTAGGTTAAGAGCAAGGATTTTCCCCAAAGCACAAAAATAGACTGCAGCATATTTGTTTAAGATTCATGCAACTTGGAGGATAACTGTCCTTCTTTTCCCTGCTCAGCTTGCAGGAGTCTATTCTTAGCCATGTGCAGCGGATTGTCAAAGGTGAGGTGAGCCTAGCGATGAAGGAGCAGCAGGCAGTGGTCACCTCCAGCATCATGCAGGCAATGAGGTCGGCGGCCGGCACACCAGTTCCCACAGCACATTTAGACTACCAGACACAGCAGACGAACATCCTGCAGCTCCTCCAGCAGGGCCAACTCAATCAGGCTTTCCAGCAGGTAACACGCACACACTGATGTAACCAGGCTTAAACGTTGCACTGCAGCTTCCTCTGCAGCTGAGCTGTGTTTTCCAACTACTAATTAATGCAGGCAACTGCACACGACTCACTGTAACTCTCATATGCATGTATGTCCACCAGGGCCGAGAAAGCCATTATCCTGCAACTACTCCACAGTCCCAGTTGCAAACCCCACCAGTGCATTAGTTGTGCTGCAGGCATTCATTATGCTTGTATTTGCTCCTAAGTGACTTTCTATGCGAAACTGCTATGAATTGTGGTAAAACACGTTTCCCCTCTACTTTTAAGCTGAAAAACTACCCCGTCTAAGCTTACATGCTAGTTAAAATTACTAATTTTCTGCAATGTTTAAAAGATTTTGTGTTATAAACACATTTAGTAGTTTTTGTGCTCTGAATAATTATTCAATTTTAGCATAGAAAGCTTTGTCTGAGCTTGGTCATGCCATCTCATTTGGTGTAGCTGGTGCAAACTACCTCCAAACTGCTCATCCTTGATTGTTGGCTTCCTTCATATTATGTTAGATCTCTTGCTCACAACTTTTGAGGATCTCATGTTTTGGAAAAGGAAAATGACGTAGAATTGAAACTTAAAGAAGTCCAGGCACTTTTCTTTCCGATCTCCTTAGACTCCGATGACCTGAATGACTGAGAACCTTCACACATAACATAGAATTGAATTGATCGGCCCATTGTTACCTATTCTCAATCCAGCTTTCAAAGTCAGGATGAGACTGACACTGAAATGCTTAATAACTTGCTTGTTGATGGAGTGCACCTTTCCTTGAGAGGCTTGTTGTATGGAAAGAGATACTTAAACTTAAATTCAGGTGCAAATATTTATATAAGTGGTTAAATTGGTAACCCCTCTCTTCTGTATGGTTTACTCTACAGGCTCTGTCAGCAACTGATCTGAATTTGGTCTTGTATGTGTGTGAGACCATCGACTCTCAGCAGGTGTTCGGACAGCACCCCTGCCCTTTAAGCCAGCCCGTGCTGCTTTCTCTCATCCAGCAGCTTTCTTCTAACCTCGCAACTCGCTCTGAGCTCAAAATCAGGTGAGCAAACAACGGTTGTCATTTTTACAGATTTCCAGATTTACAGTAGGTTTTTCCTGGAGTCAAAGAGAAGAAATTTTTCATTAATTTGCATGTAATATGTAAACGGACACAGAAAGCCAGAAGACCGTAGACACAGTTGGGCTTACAGTGTAGTTGTTCGGTGAGATATGACCGTTCACAGATTTTGTGGATGTGAGTCTTTTCTGTGTTTGGGTTTGGGATTAGACTAATGTCATAATGACTGAACAAAGGTTGAACCATTAAACAAAAATTGAAAGTGAATAAAACTACACTGAAAAAAAAATATTTGCTTTCATGCTTGCTCAGAACAGAACTTACCATTTCAGTTTCAGGTCTGACACAAAGGTCTCTGGGTAGATGTTGTGGCATCCCCATTGGCAGACAGGTTGGTGAATCATATGAAGTACAGCAGGTGGTATTATACTAAACTTATTTCCACCAGCTGCTCCTGTTTTTCTGAACGGGCAATCACAATACACGTTAAGAGTCTTTTGAATTTATTCTGGGTTATTAGGAATTAAGAATAGGTAAACTCAGCAGTGCTCAGGACTGCATGCTACAGTACACAGGACCAGGCTCAGCATGACTACAGTATCTCTGAAGGAGACAGGTGCTTCAGTAGCAGAGAGATTTGTGTATTGTCAGCCAGCAAATTTAGCTTTATTTAACTGGCAACTGATCAAGGCCAAATTTTTCCAGATTCATAAATGTTTATTTATAATTAATAGTAACATAAGCTGAATAAGGAAGCATTCTATCTCCGGTTATGAATGTTGGTTGTGAAAAGCAGAAGTAAAAATGGGACAAATGTAAGTCTCAACCAGTTGTTGAACCTGTGGACTAATGATCTCTCCATCAAAAAGAATCGGTGCAGCACCTAGCCACATGAATTCTCTTTGGCATCACTGAAACTTAAAAGAAAAGGAAAAAAAAGAAGACCTCAGGCCAGATCAGAAAGGTAAAATGTCAAATCTAGCATCTTATATAACTTTAAGGTGTGCCTTCCGGTTTATTTTTATTAGATTTTAGGCATCTAATGTGAAGCTACCCTCCAGTAATTGAAAATGATGACGAAGGAAACTCAGGCTCAAGGTTAACCTTGGGTTCTTTGCTACCTCTATCAGAAGCACTGAGCCTTGTTCTCAAGTCCACTCGTTCCTAAACATAAAGACGACTAAATATGATTCATAAATTCTCAGGAATGTTGTGCCATTATGTGCACTTTAAATATAGTTTTGCTATTCTTGCATTTTTCCAACATCTGTAGTGCTGAAAACCTTTTAAAAAATCTTTGTTTTTCCTATTTATTTTGATCAAGTACACAATATACATAGTCATTTAGGGAAAAAAAAAGTAAGTAAAGCATGTACAAATATACAATATAAATATAAAGCAAAATACACTGCAGTGCTCCACTGAATCTGATTTAGTTTACATATCCAAAATCAGTGAGAACAAGGAAACACTTATTTAATCCTACCCCCTTCTCCTAAACTTATCAGTTATAAAATGTATCCACCTTATTTATTGATATAAACCTCAATAACAATAGACGCATTTCTAATAGCATTAAATACACATTAAATACACATTTTTATCATAACTCCATAACATTACTTGGCTTTGCTGTGTGGAGGTAGCTCCAGTTTTGGAATGCTAATTCTAAATTCTGAATTAGCATTAAGTTTAACTCAAAGGCGACATTCACCGAATAGAAGTGAATAAGAAAATCCTGTGATGTTTGAATACTAAAAATCCATGCACTGTCTCCACTTTAAAGACAATGCACAGTTTGAGCACTCCTACTCTTCATTGCAGGATATCATAATTTCATTATTGTCTCACACCATTGTAGTTTGATGTAAGACCTGTCCTGTGATACAGCAGGCATAACTTGTAATTTTGGAAAACGTCATAGATTTTAATCAAAAACCCGTGAACTGTGCAGGTTTATGTCATCCTATAACGTCTTAATTATAACTTTTGAATTGCATGAGATGTCTTCTCTCCCACACACGCTGGCTCTTATGCTCCCCTCAGTCAGTAATAAAGCCTGTCTTTGTCTAAACTTTTGCTGCCCATCTAATCTGTTTTGTATGTTCATTACTCCCCATCTCCCACGTGTTAAACGGTGCTAAAGTGCTGACCCCATCACCCGGCTCCGTCTGTAGCCCTGCTGCATGGCTATCCTGGGAACGCCGATGATCCCATGAATAGCATCGCAGTTTTTGGATGCACTCTATTGTTCTGTTCTTGCTGCGTCCTTGTATCTTTTTTTTTTTCCCCTGTAGTTCAGTTTTGTACTTTTTTTTTGTCCTCTTTTTGATTTTTCTTGTTTCAGTTTGTCATATAAGAAGATGAAAGTCAGATATCAGCAACTGCTTCTATAGGCAAAGGTTTGCATATTTGCACAAAATTAATGAATCAATTAGGTTAAGAATAGAATAGATATTATATTCTATTATATTTTATTAAGACTTAACAGACTTTACTTTCACTTTTTCACCTGATATCTGTATATTCTGCAAATTTAGTAGGATAAATCCTTCAGCTCTCTGCCTGTACCAGCGGTATTGTATCTTGTCTGAAGCACTGAGAGAGACGCAGCTTTCCCCAGAAAGTATCAGAGGTGGATTATCCTCTTTCAATGCCCCCTGGCAACTTTTTTTTTTTGGTAGAAACTCAGCTTTTTGTGCAGCTCAGAGCAAGACAGGACCCAGTAGTGCTGCTTTTTTCCCCTCCTCGCAACTGAATGATAGTTTTTACAGTCAAATAGCTGATTTTTTTTTTTCCCTTTGTGATTTTTATCATTTAGAATATTCATGGACAGCCCTACATCAGAAAGCACTCTCATTGTGCCCCTCTCTTCTGAGAAGAGCTTGTCCTCTCATACCCATTTCTCCCTGAAAACCTCTTTGTCTCTGAGTCCCTTTACAGCATCGTGCTGTGTCCACATCATCTGTGTGTTTCTGAGTTTACACTACAGCTGCTAATGTGGACCTTTGTGTGCCATCTTTAGAGAAGAGGGCACTATAGAAACTTTATTAAGACTGAGAAAATAATAGCTCTGGGTTTTATTTTAAATTTTAAAAAAGCTAAATCATAAGCAGTTAACACCATTGTTTCTTACCTTTAATGGCTAACTTTAATTATGAAGGAAAGTTTTCACTCATGAGCAAAAATAAATCGGACTGTTAAGTACACAGTATGTACGCAGTAAACCGTAGTTCACATCCGGGTAAAGATACCACAGAGCTGTCTTCATGCTTCGTTTTCAGGACTTGTGATTAGAAGTATTTCAGAAGAAGCTCATAAAAGATCCCCAAAGCACAGCTAGGATTGTTGGGACTACAGAGGGTGTCATTATCCACAAAATCTGTGCTCTTAGCTGCATCATTAGCTAGCTGTGAAGTACACACTGTTGCACAAATGGATACGAGAACAATTGAGGCAGTGTGAAAAGCAATTAAATATGTGTTTTTGAAGTGTTTGACAAAATGCAGTTACAGCCAAATTAACTTCGGCAAGACATTAACTTTCAGAGAGACATTCAGTATCTGTGCTGGTATGTGCAGTGACATTAAAAGCCCCTTTAAAGAGTGCGCTGGCAGTGCTGAGGGGGATTTGATAGACCTGCAGTGTGTGTTGTGCAGCCCTGGCAGGAGACCAGCTGGCGACATGGGAACAGCTCTAATGTTAGACTGGGATCAGGTAGCACTCCGGACACGGTGATGAATGGTCATTTCCACTGTACAGCTGGACACTCTCACCACCAGATGTCTGACTCTTACAATTAATTCAGGAGTTAAGTGTAGTGCAGCCCGAGCGAGAGGACAGCAGGCAGGTGAGACTGATTTCTGCTGGGCAGTTTGAGTGAAAGCACAATGTTCACAGGCTTGACATTCATATAAGGCCCGGGGGCCAGAAGTGGCCCATTAAAGAGTCCAATCTGGAACACTGGACAAGTAATAGATGACAATTAAATGACAGAAAAGTTTTTCACTGTCTACTATAGAAATTTCTGTTTCAAAAACAACAACAATCTACAAAAACTTTGTTTTATAAATATGGGACAATCTGGGTAGTGAGCTACCGGAACCTTCTGTAATTTTACACATTAATCATGTAGAAAAACTCAGATGTGCCATTTAAATTGTACTACTTTATCTTATATTAAGATATCTCAGGGATTAAATGTGTAGTTAAAAGATGTTTACGCTGTCAGAAAGTGCATTTTCTGGCCCACTTAACTAGAGATGGACCGATCCAATATTACGTATCGGTATCGGTCCGATACTGATGTAAATTACTCGATCAGATATCGGAGAGGAATAAAAAATGTAATCCGATCCATTAAATATCAAAAAAGCACCTCACAAAACTTGCAACATGGCGTAACTCTGCTCATAACCGTAGCACGTCGGAGCAGTGTGCTCACGTGACAGAGCGGCTGTGTGTATTTGTAGCCTCGCTACCAAACCAGCATTTCATCTCCGAGGAAGTTATCCCAGAGAGAAGTAAAGCAAGTGTGTAAGTTCATCTCTGAATGTTTGTAAAGCGTTCCCATGTTAAGCTTAACAACCGATATATGGAGCGCGTGCCTCTTCCCCCTCCCTCTCCTGCTGCTACTTTAAGCATGAAACTGATCAATAATCAGCTGATCAGCTTTTCTGTCCCGAGTCCGTCTCTCTTCTTTGTTTTTGGCCCACTTTGCACCAGAAGGAGGAAACCAGCGGCTGAACAACAGCAGCACGTTTAAGCTTGATAAGCTGTTGTTAGAATTTATTTAATATTACTTTCTACACCAGGATCCTTTTCTAGCTGACGGCTGGTAACTGTGCAGGGGCGGATCTAGCAAAGTTTAGCCAGGGGGGCCGATAGGGCATGAACAGGGAAAAGGGGGCACAAAGACATACTTTTCTTTCTTATTCTCATTTAAAATGCCTAGCTTTTAATAAATAATTATCTGAATCTTACACCCAAAGTTTTAATCTGATGTAAAATGTATAGAAGTCCATTACTGTATATAGTAACTTTTAAGTCTAATATACCCTAGTAAGCTATAGTACTTTTAACTTTGGGAAGATGCCATCTGTGCAGTCTGCAATTCTGTTGAAGAAAGATGTTGAATCTATTTAATTATTCTTGAAAAATAATTTATTTCTGTGCATTTTTTTCCACACTGCATCAAATTAAAGTTGATTACATCGATTAAGCATCATGAGGTGGAGGGTGGGGGGTGGTTCCCTATGTTTTTTTGCTGGGAGTTTGCAACCCTATTAGGTAGGTTGCTTAATATTTCTGCTAAGTACTCTTTAAAATACCAGAATAGGGAGGATGGTGCAGGTTTAAGTTTATTAGATTGATCAGTGTTGCTGAACTATGAAATATTTTGGGTGCAGTGTATTTTTTACATACAGGTATAACAGAATAGCTTTAGTGTTGTTGTTTATTTAAACTTGAGTATGAACTTATACAAAATGCAGCAAGATATTAAAAAAACAGTTTTATTGATTAAAAAAGACACTATATCGGATTCATATCGGTATCGGCAGATATCCAAATCTATGATATCTGTATCGGACATAAAAAAGTGGTATCATGCCATCTCTACACTTAACATCAAGGTTGGCTTTATGTGGCCCTCAATGTTAAATGAGTTTGGCATCCCTACTCAAAAGCCTCAAAACTGTCATTTGTGCAAATTGTCCTTCTGGTGCTTTTATATGTTAATAACTTACTGCTGATGGAATGGAGTTTCAGGTTGTATATGCAAACCTTTTTAATTTCCCATTTTCTTTTCCACCAAGTGACCACAAACGCTTTCTTTTCTTTCAGCCTGCCATTGCCTCTGTAGGTGTTCATTGTTATCTGACCTCTTTCTCTTTCCCTTCTTTTTAGCTACCTGGAGGATGCAGTAATGAATCTGGACCACAGCGACCCCCTGACCAGAGACCACATGTCGTCCGTGCTGGCCCAGGTCAGACCAAAGCTCTTTGCCTTCCTGCAGCAGGACCCCCACAGCCCGCTCAGCAAGAGGGCGCGGCGCCTGATGATGATGCTGCAGGGACTCGTCAACCACTAGTTGTTGGTTTAAAGGCTGCTGCCGAAGAGTGGTTTTCCTCTTGATACCGATCATATGTCCACTGTTTTTTCCCCGCTAGTGTTTCAGAGGAGAAAGCACCAAGGACAGCTTCTCCAGTTTCTTGGATCCTGATCAACATGCGTCTCTCCTTGTTTCATTTCTCCTCCTTCCCCCTTTTCTGCACCAGTGAAGTGTCAAGTCAAGAAATGGACAGTTTTTTGTTTCTCAGTTTTTTGGTTCTTTTTTCTTTTTGTTGTTTTCTTCAAGACAATAATGGTCTGGGGCGAAAGCTTACTGTTGATTTATGTTCAGAGACTCTTAAGTTCACTGTAGCTACATCCAGACCTTTGTTACAGCTGCTTTATTGACCCAAGAGACCTGGTGGTCATCTCTTCCATCAAGACTGTCTCAGCCACAACAGCAAGAGAGCGCTGAGATTCTTTCATCCCCCTTAACAACAACAGAAAAAACAAGAATGAGAAAAAAAACATACAAACAACCTGACACTGTTTGATTTTGCATCATCCAGACGTGCATAAGACTCGAAGAATGTCCAGCCGAGTGGTCCGTGTGAGGCCAGACGGGGCTGTTCCTTTTGTTGTGCTGTTTCCTCTAAGCTACCTGCCAGGCATGTTTTGGGATGCTGAACAAGTTTTGATGCAGGGGGCTACTTCTGAGCAACAGAAAGAAAACATGCTTTGCCTCAAAATGTCGCCTTCTATTTTGGCCTTAAGAGCAAACAGCAGGCTTGTACACATTGTTACTTTCTTCAACACAGACCAGCATCCTTCTGCTAAAGCCTGGAATTTGGTAGTCGTAGGATTATCCTCCCTTAGTTCAGTTTTTCTTTGCTTTTTCTTTCTTTTCTTTTTTTCCTTTTTGAAGCTAATCCTGGCAACCAAAAGAATATGTACCACCCAAAGCCAATTTTCTTTCTTCATTGGTGGCATATTTCCTATGAGCTGTTTCTTAATAGGTCTCCAACCTATTAAGAAATAGATCTCCTATTTGTTTGGCCCTTGCCAGACTAAATCTTTGAAGAGAATCGACACTATAAACCTTTTTGATAGACAATAATGCAGTTTGCTCATGACTTTTTCACCTGGTTTGGTTTTAGAAATCACTCTAAAGAGGATTTTCTGAAGGATACATTGAGTGTAAGAAATGTTTGCAGAGGTCTTCCAGGCTGTAAAGAATTCCCCTTCAAAACCTGAAATGTTTGGAGCTCAATATTGAAGCCGGCAGCCGTCCACATGTACAGCTCTGTCCTCAGACTTCTCCCCATGTTTTTCTTCCCTTTTTTATATAAACATTTAGTATTTGTAAGCCATGTATACTTACGTTAAGACTTGTCAAAGTAGCTTAATAATTGGAAAAGAAAAAAAAAAAAGAAACTTGGTACACATTAACTGTTACCGATCCTGTTGTTTTACCTGGCAATTGCAAATAATGCTTGTAAACTCAATGTGCAGTGACTTGTCTTAAGCTCTAGGAGGCAGCACTTAGACATTCATCCTGCTTGAAATTTAGGTTTTGAATCCAGAAGTCATTCCTGCCCTTACAGTATCAATGAAAAGCCTGCCTTTAGATTATAAGCGCACCATTTGTTCACAGTTACACTGAGTTTAAAGTGTATGATATTTTGTGTAGATCCCATTCACACACCTCATTGTTTCATGACGGAGTGGCTGCACTGAATTGCTGATTGTAAAATAAAAGTTCAGTTAATTTCAAGTGTTTGTTCAGAATCTGTTGGGTTTATCTAGCAAAGTGCCTTACTGTAATTTACCCGTTTTGGATAACTTGTAATGTTAAGGCATTACACCCTGCCACACACTGACACACACACACTGACACACACACACACCTACCTGATTCATGTAACTTTTACAATCATTTATGTCATTGAAATATGTGGGAAGGCTCAGGCACCACAGTGAGGGGGAAGCTGTATGTTTTCTTTGCAAACGTTTGACCGGAGGCAGGTGATCAGGACGGATATTTGAACTCTCATTTCAGTGTTTGAAGAAGAAAGAATTTTGACTACTTAGCAGTTCACTGGGAGCTCTGCATGAGAAACAGAACAGAAGTTCATGTGGATTTTTTTTCCCTCTTTCCATTGTGTTCATTTCCCTCTGCTTGGTTAATTATGTTGTACCTTTTACGGTTTGTTTTACCCCAAACATTTTGGAATAAAAAAAAACAAAACGTGTTCAAATTCAGGTGTCTTGGTGTGTCTGTGGGAACTTCCTATAGCAGATATATAGTGAAGAAAAGTTTGCAACAACCATTAAATTACTGTTGGGGGATTTTTAAATGAGGATGTTTCCGTTTTTTGTCACTTTAATGTGAAAATTTAGTAGGAAAAAAAAAAAAGAAAATGGGATAAAAGACTTCACAGGTTTTGGCTTGTAACCCTGTACAAAAACATGTGACCGTTTTCCATGAGTTTTTGCTGTACCACTAGAAGAAACATCCTTCCCTTACTAGATTCTCCTGTTAAATCCCCGAGCCTCATGAAGACAAAATTGTGCATTACTTTACAAAGAGTTGGAAATCATTAATCATCTCACAGTTCCTCAGCTTCTGAGGATACAACTCCCCTTTGGCTGGGAACCAACCTACAACTGTCTAATAATAATAATAATAATATATCACATCGATTGCTGGGACGTTTTTCAGATTAATGATCACTGGCTTTAATATTGCAGTGACACTTCTTTTTTTCTTTCCATTTAAAGAACTTTTAAGCAGATAATCTGTCTAAAGAAACGCACCAAACCAGGAATTAAAACTTTCTTTCCCCCCTTCACTAATCTTGGCCCTTCACATTTGTCTCCTGGCCTCCTAGAGAGCTCCAGCCCCCTATGTTGGAAACCACTGAAGTAAAGTGTATAGAAAGAAGTTGGTAGTCGGTTCCCTGGTCATTTTAAACGCCTTGCGCTGATAATTCAGAGCATCCTTGCACCTCATCGGGGACTCTGCTGTAGACCTTCCTCCTCCTCCCCCTCTTTTACACGGACGCGCCCTCCCCTTCAGCGCAGCGGATGAGCGCCCCGTGGATGCTCGCTGGAGTACAGAGCTGCAACGAGGACGGGAGGAGAACACTTTGACCGGCAGCGGGGGAGCGACATCGGGACTCTTCTTTTCTTTTAAAAACTAAAAGATAAAAAAGGAAAACTTTGGAATTTCCGGTGCAAACTTGAAACTTGTGAGGTCGGAGGACGAACTGTGGGGTCAGCATGGCATCTCTGATGAACTCTGCGTGCTTGCTCTTCTTGCCTGTTGCTCTGCTTCTGAGTGAGTACTGAAATTTAAGTGACTATGTCGCAACTTGTGTGCGCGAACAGTGTATAAACTTGAATTTGGAGTAGTTTGGGGCTTCGAGACTCTGTGCGTAACGCCGTAACAGGACGGCACACGTCCTGACTTTTTAGAGCTTTAGATGAATGATCTTAGGTGATGTGGATGTATGTAGATATTAAGCTGTGAGAGTTGTCTGTATGCCTCGTGTCTGATCTTAAATGAGGGGGTCCCGTAGCCTTTCCTCACTCATCTCGAGCATCCAGCAGAGCATGTGCTGCAGCTGCGGGAGCGATCTGCTCAGAGAGAGCTCGCAGCCGAAAGCTTGGATTAGTGGTGCTTAGTGAGAGTATTTTTCCCACAGCTGGATAAGGGTTCGTTACGGAAACTGACGTCGTGCAATGAGTGAGGTCTGGATGCATCTCCCCATTTCTTTCCACCCATTTAGTCCCTTAGCTCAATCGGGTTACTTGTAAAGTAATGCAACGGTAGTTATTTAAGATAAATAATAGTTCCCATATTGTAAAGTGAGACATGTGCAAAGACTTTTAAGTGCATTAATTTGGAAAATATTAATTCAAAGCGGCTATACTAGAATTTGGTACCCCACTACTGTTAAGGAATTTGCAAAGATTGGTAAAACAGAATTGTCCTTAATGCAACATATATGTTTTATTCAGCATTACTTGTCATGTATATTTAATAAATTACAATCCACAATTTGTAAAAAGACATATTACAGCTGTTTTCAAACAGCTGTGTAGTACTCCTCAAACCCTGAGCGGGAAAATAGGTGGATTATCCCTTTAACGGGGGGGCAAAAGTGATGTCTTTGAATTAAAGCTCTAAAATGTTTTAATGGACTACAGAAGGTCAGCTTCATCCGCGATTTTTAAAGCTCTTTTATAAATGTCTGGTTTGTACTAAATATAAATGCTGCTTCACTTTTTCCTCTTTCAGAAAAATAATTAATAGTTAGAATTTTTTTGTGAGAGCAAAATTTCATTCACCTATTCTGAATACACGTTCTGTATATGTGTTTTGTTGTGTGGACCAGAGAACTGAGTCAGACCGCTTCGTCTTTTCAGTCCAATAATAAAACGTTTTTAGGAGCTATAATTCAGACACTGTTGATCTAAATATAGTGCCCGATGTGCACACACCTTCTCTTTTTGCAAACTTATGATCATCGTCATCATCATTATCAGCCTTGATCATCTCACGCTGCTGCTGATGTCAGAGAAAAATAAAGACCAGGAGGCGGATGGGACGAGGTTCCCACGGGAGCGTAACACAGTGGGGTAAAAAGGACAAAAAAAGTCCCACCGATGCGGATAAATGATAAATGAATCCCATCTGTCCCCTTACTCTGCTCAGTGGAGTCTCTGGAGACTCCATTCAGCCCTGCATACTAGCTTACCTGACCAGGAATTACTTCTATGTTGCTGCTGCTGCTGTCTGTCAAACTGCCTCCGCAGTCACTCAGTGTGTGTCACAGCCCATTCATGTTACTACAAGGGGACAGAATCAGCTCATTATATATTTATATGGTAGCATTTTTTTTTATATAGAACTTGTGATTTGCTCCTGTAAAACTATGTGTGTGTGGATGTGCAATTGCATTATCTATGAGCAGTGCTTCCAGGCCAGGCACCTTTGACTCACACTGTCTTACACATACAACCAATTATGTTGCAAATTGTTTTTGAAATATGTTTTTGCATGAACATTAGACACACTGTAGCAACCTAACAATCTACAGGGTTTTATTTAACCTGCATGGTATTTTTAGTTTGTTGTGCACCTTACACAGCCCACGGTGCTGTGTCATCCACCCGTGTAGAAAGTCTTCTCAGTGTCTCCGGGAGGTCTCTGCTGGGAGAGTTTCACAACATTTATACTAATTTTTTTCACAAGAAATAAGGCAAGCTTTGATAGCCAAATGTAGACACAAAAAGGCTTTGACTGGCAGCGACACTGGATTGCAGTGTGCTTCAAGCACTGGTACTTTTCTATGTCTGCATCAAGAGATTCTGACGTGTATCTAGAAGCTATGTGATGATAACTGAAATATCTGAAAGCTGTGGATACAAAATACTACAGAAGTTTCTGAAACAAATACCTGAAACTGTACAAAAGCTTTTGTTATCTGCATTAACTACTGCAATCACATGCCAAAATGTGTGCTGAATTATTTTTTTAAGCCTTGGTCACTGCTTGTGTCCATGTGTTTTCAGTTTAGTGTATCCTCACCCAAATTATGATCTTCTGGAAAAACAGTGTTTAG
Organism: Oreochromis niloticus; assembly: GCF_001858045.2. NCBI lineage: Eukaryota > Metazoa > Chordata > Actinopteri > Cichliformes > Cichlidae > Oreochromis > Oreochromis niloticus. The sequence goes on from NC_031972.2 coordinate 7,030,609, forward strand.
TCCCATCTGCTTTAATGATGAATAAAATGCACAGCAGCTCTATAATATTACAACAAGTGTGCCCAAACAGCTCGACAAGAGGCAAAAATTACTGTTTTTCTTAAAAACATTCAGCCATATGTAGGCAACAATATATTTAGCTGGTTTGTAGCTACAGGAAACAGCAAAACATCTTTACAACTGTAGAGACAGCCTAACCAGGGTGCTGGCTCATAACAAGGTGGTGATAAGATGCTATAATGCCAGTCAGAAAAAAGTACAGTGATGTAATACCTGTTTTAGATCACTGTAATACATAGGAGAAGAAAAAAACGTGAGTATGAAGCCACGTCTTTAAAGATATGGACATATAACACCGATCATTTCATTACACTTCAGTTTTTATGCTAGGAAACACTGAGTCATTGCGTTCATGCTCATGCTACTGTGACATGTACAAATCAACTAAACACTGTTACAGCTCCTAATGCAAATGGACTTCCATGGACTGTATATTGAAGATGTCTGTAGAAAATGCATTCTGTTTAATGCCCAGCAGGGGGCAACCTCTCTGGTAGCAAAAAGAAGTCTGTACAGTTTATCAGGAAATGGCAGCTCATTTTGTTCCATAATCTCAACAAACACATTCCTGATGAGTAAGTTACTAGTTTCATGTTTTATTTACTATAACATGATGTTCATATTGTAAATTATAGTCACCAAAAGAATAAAAAAGAAGGATAAATTCTTGTTGCTACAGAATGACCAGTGTGACCTTGCAGGACACATGTGAAGTGCTAAACTGGACTTCACAGTGACTAGGTACATCTTTCATATACAGTACACCACAAAAAATTGCACAAAAATGTCAGATGTAGCAAAAATTATACAAATTAAAACCTTCAAATGAAAATTTATATTTTTATTTCTTCTTTCAAAAATTGTCAGTAAACACTCCAGTTTAAAAAGAAATTAATTTTCTAGCAAATATTTAATAGTTCTGGCTTTACAGGGTCAAGTATTCTTCTTCGTAAGTATCCTGGTCCTTCAAGATGTGTTGCAGTGAAATACAGGTGTACTTTTTCTCAGCTTCACGTCTGAAAAAAGGCTTACCTTTCCTTTTATTTCAGAACACACACAAAACTCGTTCCCTAATTTTTCTGACAGTTTATTTATTGTACCAGTTAGCGTGTCTTTAGCACACCTACAGTTTACTGTTGTGATTGAAAGTGCCAACGAGACGTTTTGGAAAGAGCGTGAACAGGTAAAACCTCATCTCAAAACAAGTAGAAGGAGTCTGCTTTAATACGATAAACAGCATTGTTAGAATGCACACAGTGTCTTCTGTTTGTCTGCACTCAGAAAGCTTCAAAAGTCAGGACCAGAGAGGGGGAGAGGTTTCCCCTGGGTGCAGGGCTCCTCTCTGCGTCATCAGCGCTCCAATATTCACATTAAAAGCTGTCCATAGGCAAGAGGGAGATTATATTTGGCTTTTAATTGTTCTCCTCTGGAAACACTTCTTAACTCGCTCCCTCACTCTCCAAGTTCCCTCTTGGTGGGTCGACTCGAGCATTTTCTGTTTTTTGTCACTGCAGCACTGACACATGAAGTGGAATATTCCTCATTAAAATACATTTAAAAGTCTCTTGAAAAATTGCCGGTGCCTGCCATTCGTCCTTCCTTCCTTCATAGCCCCATTTCCTTCATCCCTCTCTTCATTCACTCCTTACTTCTAGCAAACCTCACTTCTCCGTTTCCGCCTTGCATGTCTCCGCAGTCATTTTGATCTCTATGCCGTCCCCCCAATCTCTTCTTTTTTTATTTCAGACTTGCTCTATCTCTTGTGTCTACCCTTCCTGCTTCTTTAATCACCCTCCCCCCACCCCACCCCAACCATTCCTCCATCCTCTCTCTGTCCTTTCACATTAGGGATTCACAAATATTGATAAATCTGATCCCAAGAATCCTACTTTTTCAAATCAAAGCAAAGCCACTTCATTTCTAGATTTTTTTTTCAGAAGTTTTAAAATATACATCATGTACCCCACTGTTTGATTTGGTCTCATAAGATCAAAAGCAAAGAAACATCACAGAAATGATTGCTTTCATTTACTTACATTGAGGCTTCTGGAATGGACATATTCAGGGATGTGTGGCTAGCTTATGTCCTCTTGTATCTTCTTTCTCATAATTTGAGAAATATGTATGTCAGTCCATTTTTTGGTGTTACTCTACATCCAGAACCATTCATTCCATCCACCTCTCACTTCCCACATTGACTACTGATAACCCGAGTAAATGCAGTGTTAAATCTGATGTCATTTGGACAAATGGTTTTTATATTTTGGCTAAAAGTTGTTTCTAATCTTCCCCCTACACTGACTGCTACCGGCTCACCTGGGCATGATTGTTTGGCTGTCTTTGTGAGGACATTCATTGTTACCCGCAAGTTTAACTATTTTAACTAAAACATAATACTAACTTTAACCCTAATATCAAGTTTTAATCTTCAAACCACAATTTACAAAATGTTATAACTGTTATTTTTCTCAAAAGATGTTTCTGTGACCCAAAATCTACACAGCACTGAACAGGCAGAATCACTTTATCAGTGGGAGTTGTGTATATATCCTTACATCCTTATAGAAGAACACCGGAAAGTTGTTGCTACAAAACTAAGGTTGATTTATTAAATGGGAACTGAATAAGTGTTTAAACACAAAGCCTGGACAAAAGTGCCTGTATGAATGGGTGTGACTCAGAACCAGTTCATTTATCAGTTCCTATTTATGTCATCCCAAATCGGAGCTTGAACACACAAAAACTCTAACTAAAAAGTAAGTTTATGCTATGTAACCAAAAAAGAAAATGACCAATCAGAAAGAGAGAAACAGCAAGAGAAGGAAAACAAGCTTAAAAATTAATCCGGCCAGGTGAGGTGAATCTGCCACCTGGGTTAGGCTCTCTCACTGGGCCATGCAAACATTCACGCACCTCCAAAGCTGATTATTATGACACTGACGCAGGTTTGGTCCATACACCCACCCTCCCTCCCCTCCGCCACTGCCACCATACTGTAAATCACAAGTAACACAACTAAATAATTCACGAGCACTTAATCTGTCCAAAGTCGCCAGCAAACACGCGGAACACAAAAAGACACGCACACACAAGCACGCAAGCATTTGTGTCCTTTGTGATCTTCACCAGGTGGGTAGTTGGTGTAGGTGTGAGTGTGTTTGTGTAGCCAAAAAGTGAAAGTTTGTGTGTGTACTCCCTACAAGAATTGGATTAAGACCATTTAAACAAGCTTTGTGCATTTGTGTGAGTTTCTCTAACAAATCCAAGTAATGAAGTACCAGCCAAGCATGACTCCTTTCTCCTTATCCCCAAATATGCCTGAGCATGAATATTCATGGTCACACACATACATACGGTTTGTAAGAGCTGTATTGCATCGTGCTCAAGTACACTCACTCACACACACATCCAAACTACAAAGGAGTAACTATTCCTTATTGTAATCACTCAATTTAAATTCGTCCCCGGCTCTGACTGTGGTCATGCGTGCTGATACGTAGCAGCTAAAACTGAAGTTTTTAATCTGATAACATATGTTTGAGCTTTTTTTTTAGCCTTACATTTGTTTCATGGAGACCTTACCCATAACCACCACACACAGAAGTACCAAACTGCAATAATGATCCATGAGTGTGTGAATGTGTGTGTGAATGGGTGGATGTCTGGATATGTAAAGCGCTTTGGGGTCCTTAGGGACTAGTAAAAGCGCTATATAAATACAGGCCATTTACCATGAGTGCTAACTCCAAAATCAAGTTTTCTCATGAAATTTATATTTATCCACATTTCCTTTTTTCCCATTATAATGCCACTTTTCTAATCCTTATGCTTGTGGCTGTTTTATAAAAATTCTATAAGTAATTAGCCAATAGGTCTTATAGAGACCTAATAGTTTTGAGTTCACTTTATCTATGGCTTGTTGTTGGGCTCATTATGTTAGGGAGTGCGATTTCCAATTTTTTATTTTTTAAGTAAATGCTTGTTTATTTTTTTAATGGTTTCCATTTTTAATGCACTCTGTATGTAATAGTGTTCACAAACAATCACTCCTAACACTAACATACCAATCATGTTGTCAACAAAAGCTATGTCCTCCAATCAGATTTGATGTGCGACTCATCTCGGCTTCAACTGGAGGAGATAATATTGAACATAAAGGCATTTTGTACAGTCTTGATGATTCTGCTTGAGCTTAAAATTTGTCTTATAAGGACTTTTTGTTCCAAAAGGCAAGCTGATCCCCAAAGTGTGACTGTGTTAACAAATTAACGCTCTCACACGAGTCACACAGGTACCCACACACAGAGAGAAAGAGGAGAACAATGGGTGTCCAAGGTCAGTGGAGCTTCTTTTTTTATCCTGTAGTGCACACACACACACACACACACACACACAGCCTTCAATTTTGTTGATCGATAAAAAAAAGTTTCTTTTGTGACGAAAATTGAATAAAAATGCATGATGACAAAAACTATGATGCTTTCATCAACGGAAAAAAACTAGCTGACAATATTCTGGACAGACGAGATCCAATCAGACGTAATCTCTTTAGACATTTTATTTTTTAAATTTTCTTTGCAAGTGATATAATTCGTTCCTGTACTCCTTGTTTATCCTGAAAACATGACCAAATGTCAACACTTGGTATGAATGGGACGAGTGGACATATGGAAACTCGCACTCAAAAACATGGGAAACTTTTACACTTAATATTTTCATCAAATGAATCAACTTTAGACTCACTCTGTGATAATCTGATGATGTTTAATTGACTAAACCTGAAAGAATTTGGATCCCTAAATTATGACTAAAAGTAAATCAAAACCTGCTGTCAAAACTAACATGCCAACACAACAGAGGAGTCCCACAATGCTTACACACAAGTGAGTTACACCAACCCTTGCACAAACCTTTATTCTATACTTAACCCTAAAATCAAGGCTTCAAATAGCCCCTTGACGTTCAATTCAATTCAATTCAATTCAATTTTATTTATATAGCGCCAAATCACAACAAAAGTCGCCTCAAGGCGCTTTATATTGTACAGTAGATAGCACAATAATTAACATTGTGTAAGAAAGTTAGGACCAGCTGAAACGTCCTCTCTGGCAATGTCAAAAAACTTATGGTGGTCCTCACAAAGATAGCAAAACAAGTATACACACACTCAAATACGCAAGTCCTCTGGGAAGAGGTGCAGAGAGACTTGGCTCTCACTGAGAAAGAAGCAGAGGTAAAAATTGCAATGCAGTCTACAGAAACACAATACAAGAGTAAAGTAAGAGAAGTATTATGGAGGTGAGAGGCAGAGGACAAGTAGAGAGAGAAAGAGGAGGATAGAGGAATTGAGAGGCACAGAGAGATCAGGACCTGTATTTATCAAGCCTGTCAGAAAAAGGCGAACCATCATGGATCACTGACCGCAGCTTCCGGACAATTCAATTTAATATGATCTGAAGCCAACAAAAGAGGTCCTGCAAAAGCTCTCCAACTCTGGAAACTTTGACTAAAAGCCAGCACAGGGAGAAACAGAAAGATAGAAATGGAAGGAGAAAATGTGTACACAGAAAATCTTGTCCCACAGGTTCAAAGGAAGACTTCTTTGACATGGGTACATTAGCAGTGTAAACAGAGACAAGGAGGCGTGAAGTGACTGATGATATTGTCATTAGTCAAAATGTAATCAGGCATCCCCCTGAATGGGCTGAAAATGTGACAAAGCCTGTTAGTGTAATAAATGGCCAGATTATGTAGCATCTTTAGATTGATAATGTTCTCATCTAATCCCTGATGGGGAGGACATTACACAGCAATACTGCAGTCAGCTGCTGATGTAAAAAGCTTCTGTAACAGACCTCTGCAGCAGTGGTCTGAAATCCTATGCTCAGTACTTTGCTCATTAGTGACCTTTGTAGGATGCTGGGGATACCTCCTCTAATGCATTCTGTTATACAAAATCTCAATTAGGATTATTTACATGTAATAATTTACATGTATTAAGTCAAACTAATATCTAAAGTGAATATTTCTGATTTATATTCAGCAAGTATTTTGCAGGTTTCTGAACAGTTTTGTTAGTTTGAAGCTTGCCGTGTGTTTTGAGTGTCTGCATGGTGCTGCAGATGAGAGAGGAAGTGGTTCGAATAAATGTACACAAGCTGAGGATGAGAAGTGACTTGAGCATTAATAAAAGATGTGCATGCCTCTGCGGATAAACATATATGCAGGCTTGCAGCTGCCGCGGTGTACCTGTGTGTGTGTGTGTTTGCATGCATGCATGAACGCCTGCGTGTCTGTGGGACGGAGGTGAAGTGGACAGAGCTCAGGTGTGTGTTTGCGGGGCCGAGGGCTTTGAGGCTTTGAGATGGAGAAAGAAAAGAATCGACCACAGACTCCTTTAGAAACCAGTCAAGATGAACCTGACACAGGCGAAGGGAAGCGAAAAGCAAGCCGATCAGAATTTCAAACAAAAGAAAATCAAAGTTTTGAAGGTTGAGGAAAATACATCTGTCTGTCTGCTTGTTGACAAGTGAATCATCCTACATAGACATTTAGAAATATATAGCTGTCTCAGTGTTGGGTATTTAATAACTTGTGACCTTAACATAACCTAAACTTATGATGCTTTGGTTCTCAACCATTTTCTTTTATATTTCATTAAAAACAATCTTTGAAATATGCTTTTTAGTCTGGTACAGTTTATGAAGTGGCCTTTTTTCGTATTTTCTCTTCACCTTTTCAACTGCTTGTCCTCAGAAGCAGTACAGTATCTTCTGCACATCTGAACTTCTTCCAACAGATTTCAGCTCTCGCTTAATGGTCGCTTTTTCCTGAATGCTGATCACTCTCACACAACGTTCAGGACACGGTAAACGGTGGTTACAACATGTGGCTACTCAAGGCTTGAGAGCACTGGATCATACTGCCAATGCAGGAAGGGTGGGTGTGGGTGCCTGGCTGTCCTACCTGAGAAAAATACCTCCACAGATCATTTGTACAAGCTACTATAGCTCATCCTTAGATTTTAAAGTTGGACATTACATGGCTGTGTAATAAAATACTGGTGTCATAACATTTTGATTGGGTTTAACGCTGCACACTGGTAACCAGGAAAATGGGGCTTTCTAATAAATGTTTAATATTTGGACCCCACCAGGGATTTTTTCTACCTAAACTACAAGTGAAAGCATAAAAAATATTAATTAATTTTTTATCAAGGCTCCAGAAGGGACTCTGATCTCCTGATGGGAAGTTTGGTGTGTTCGTGCCACCACCAGCCTACTTACCCCCTGATGTTTCAGTCTATTGAAGTGAAAACCCTCTTATACGTCCTTTTAGGAATGTCTGCAGCAGGAGAAAACAACAAACGTGATTACTAATTGTTGCTTGTATGTTTTTACATGTAATTCTTGTTGACATAATGTTAACAATGAACAGTGTCAGACATTGGGTGTGAGATGAGGTTTTGAAATGTAGTGAAGGTGACAAAAATTTATTGAAAAAAGGAAAATCAGAGGAACAATGTACTTGGGTTTTTATATAAACAGAGACTCATTCGCCTCATAAAAACTTGTGAAACACATAGGCTGGCTGCATGTACATACAGTCAAAGCAGGTTTAGCTTAAGTCCAGGTTTTACATGCCATATGGGTAGAACAAGATCAAAAACGAATACCACATAATACATACGATTATAGTAAGAGCAAAAGAACAAAATAGCCTGTAGAAGTGAGAGAATTCACAAGTAGTTTAACTATAAAATCATCACTAAAAAGCAGATGAAAAAAATAGTTTTAAAAACACAGAAAAGGAGAAGAACTGATAAGTGATAGATTGAGCGGAGGACCCTGAGGGAACTTATCAGAGGATCTTAATTTTCCTGGGAGCAGATAGGAGGAGGCTGAGGGGCTCTGGTAGGTTTGTGGGTGCATACCATAAAGTTTTAAAAGCAAAAGCGTCTTGAATCTAGATGATAGTCGTCGTCTTTTTCATTGACCTTTTATAAGTCATTGCAGTGATAACTGCTTTATTCCAGCACTGAAAGGATGTTATGCATCATCACTAGCATAAAGCTGTGATCCCAAGTTGATGTGAATGTACCTGCAGAACAATTTCAAGAACTAGTAGGCGTAGCTTTGAAACATTAGAAAAGATCATTTAAACACCATTTAATGTAATCAACTTACAGATTTTAACTGCTCATCCATTAATGACTGTAACCAGAAACTACTGTATATCAGTTTAGCTTTTGTTGAGCAACTCTTGAATTGTGTGTCAAATGACAACCACTAAAATTTTAAACAAAAATCGCAGCATATGGTAAAGTAATCCCTTTGATCTGAAAGCTCAGACTTCAGACTACTCTAAATGCTTTTTTAAACTCTTGACCCTGCATGATGTCAGTGAGAGGGGATATCCCTAATTTGGTCTTCTCAGGCACAGAACTCTTACTTTGAGCACAAAAGCCCCACCCATTTGAAATCCTTTGTAGGTAGCCAATCAGAAGAAAGGTTGCTTAAAGGGAGTGGAAAGGAGCGATGACAGCTTATTTCATGAACTCCAGCAAGGCCCAGTATGAGATAACAATGATTATTTTGACCTTTGAATCATGCAAAGCCACACTGCTAGAGCCTATGAATAAAAGCATGAAGGTGGGAATTACCATAATAGGTCAACTTTAAAAGTAAACAGATCAGAGTTACCGACATTTGTGTTATTTAACTTTCCTCACTGCTTTTACAGTAAGAATTATGGCCACTGTTTTTACCTTTTTAAAAAAATAAATAAGTGGCAACCATTTTTAAATGGTTTGTGAACTTTTACATAACTAATATTTACACATGCACACAACTACATATACATGTAAATGAAAGCTAACATATTTATCAGTACAATTCCAGGTTGTTATATTAGAATCACAGACAGAGAACAGAATTTAAACAAAACTTTAGAGTTTGGGCCACATGGTGGCACAGTGGTTAGCACTATTGCCGCACAGCAAGAAGGTCCTGAGTTCAATTCCATCATCAGGCCGGGGTCTTTCTGTGTGGAGTTTCCTGTGCGTGGGTTCCCTCCGGGTACTCATGCTTTCTCCCACCTTCCAAAGACATGCAGTTTGTGGGGATAGGTTAATTGATTAGTCTAAATTGCCCATAGGTGTGAATGTGAGTGCAAATGGTTGTCTGTCTCTATGTGTTAGTTGTGTGACAGACTGGCGACCTGTCCAGGGTGTACCCCGCCTCTCGCCCTATGACAGCTGGGATAGGCTCCAGCACCCCCTGCGACCCACGGACTATTTAGAGTTGTGCAATTTACTCATGTGCATCGTTTGCATTCAGTTACTTACTGGAAACATAACAAAAACAACAATAGGAAGACTGAGGTCAGGTTTTCATATGTGTCAGCTGAAGAGGTCAACTGACTCTCAGTAGAACCGATCACTTAAACTTGAATAAAAAGCAAAGAAAGTTTTAATGCTCATTTAATTTGAGAAATGTATTTAAATACAGTCTGAAAGATTAATAATTCAAAAATGAATGAGTCAATTGGGCATTATGGCAGTTATGAGTGACTTTGTCCTTACCTGCTACTGAAAACATCATAATCAGCATTTCAACTTGGACATTAAATTTTAAAGCCATATTGTCGGGGTTGGCTGGTGTTGACAGGGCCCAAATGCAGGACACAGAGGAAGGTGAACTAAGCAGAAAATTAGCTTTTATTTGGCTGATGAACAAAGAATTACCATTCTGCAGAAAATGAGGAGCAAATACTGAGAAACAGGTAAGAAGAACAGGGAAGAGGCACAAGTGAAAGTAATCTGACAAAGACAGGATGCAAAAATAAAAACAGGACATGCGAAAAATATTCAAAATAGTTTTAATGAAAATGTTAACTATTTTAAATATGTAAAAAGACAAATAATTCACACTGAGGCAAGACTAACCCTGAACAAACTTGACTGATTCAGTAAAAAGACTAGCTGTTAGAATCCCTGACAATGCATTGCTCTAAATGGAGAAAATCTTGGGGGATGGCTGTTATGAGGAAAAGCAGCCCAGAAACTTTACCAGCAGCACACATCGTTGTGTGCCTCAACTTTCATTCTTTTACTCAAGCTAATGTGCCATTTTTCCTTGGTTAGGTTTAGGGATTAGAGATCTGATCTAAATTATCCTATTAAAACTTGGGACACATCGTCAGTAGTGGACCTTGGATTCATCGGCTGACAACAGACAGCGGGACATATAGTCACGGCAGAGGGAGGCAAAGATGGGGAAACATTTGCAAGACTGGAATAGTAACGAAATCAACACTCAAAAGTAGAGCTCGGGAATTGCAGGATATTCTGGATAGTCACCGCCATGTCGATAAGGCAAAACCAAAACAACGATGAACACCATCAGGTAATAATGGGGAAAACACGCTGAAAAAAAATGAATGCTAAAAAAACCATCAAAATAGAGAGATCAGATCAGAGATACACAGAGAAACTAAAGAAGACAAAAGAGTGTTATAAGAAATGGTTGATACGTATGAACCATATGAAGATTGGGTGCTTTATTTTTAGGATTATCGATGTTCAAGTTCCCAGAGATTTTCTCAAAAACCACGTGTGGTGAGTATCTACACATCTAACAAGTTAAGAATTATAAATCGCTTCAAACTCGCATCCATGCCTGTGGGACTCATTCAGACACTCCGCGCCACTGAGCCATGCCTCTGTGCATGCATCCCTATATGGACAGCACAAAGACACTTTGTATATTGCTTGTTTTGTTTAATATTTAATTTTTGTCTTTTTCAATTTTGTTTTTTAGGTTTTATATCTCACAGAAATACATACTTAGTTAAGAATTTATTTAAAATTCAGCTTGGATTCCTTTGTATCATTAATAATTGTTCAAGAAATTTTGGGGTTTTGAGTGTTTGAAAAACACTGAATTAAATCAAAGTACCACATGGCTGCTGCTGTTCTTTGCAGCGAAGTGTAAACAGCCCCTCTGTGTTAGACTGTACCAACGCAGGCTTTTTACTGTTGAAGTTTCCTGGACACACATTTTCAGTTTTTCCACATTCTTGGGCATGACTTTTATTATATGTTAACTTATATGTTATATGTTAACTTCCAAGCCGAATTTTTTGGCTGCAGGGTAATCGATAACCCTTCTATAGACTCTGGACAAAGTTTAAGCTGCGGCCTAAACATAAAAACTGTTGAAATGCATTAGTTTAAAAAATTACAGTGACTGCCAGGAAACAAAACAAACAAACAAAGAAAAAAAGCATGAAAATTCATGTATTAACTCAAAGTAATAGATTACTTTTTCATCAACTCCTTCACATTTGTGACACATCTTGACAGCATTATCAAGTCTTTTAATCTAGATCATCTAAATTTTAATTTTATCTATTGTCTTTTAACAATTTAAGTGCACGAGTGGGTTGTGCAGAGTTCTGGTTACGCATTCTCATGAAACAGTCTTAAAATTTCTTTCTTTCTCTTGGTTTGATAGTTTAATTCAGTATAGTAACAGTGATTCAGGTTGTTTTAAAAGTAGGATTACCCATATGGAAAAGAAATAGTAAAAACTTATAAAAGACTTGCATAAGATGTGGCCTACTTCATATGGTGAATCATATAAGGCTTATATGAGTTACTCATGAAAGTGGCCACTTTCTCATTACTTTCATATATTGTTTTAGTATCCAAAACACAAGTTTCATTTATATAATTTTTCAAGGGATCTTATATCTGTTTTCACTCTTGTATGCTTTTCATACAAGTTTCACACAAGACAGATAGAAACTTTATAAGATTTATATATATATATCTTTTCCATATGGGTAGGTACCGTGAAGTCAAAATCTTTCACCAGTACATCCAAAACAGCACCTCATAATTTTATAATTGCCATTTTCTAAAGGGTGTTTGTGCATTTAGGTTGAGTGACTGCAGTGCATCATGCTCACTGTTTGTCTTATGGGTTTGACAGCAGCTGTAATGGTTATGGACTGGGAGGAGAACCCAACTCAAGGCAGTGGGCAGGTGCAATTACACATGTCATGTCTGACCACGTCACCCATTTAAAGCACAAACCATGAAAACCTGTTTGTGAGTTTGTCTACTTCTGAATCCCAGGAGACTCTGCAAGAGTACAGGCTGCAAGCTGACAGTGTGTGAGTGTGTGTTTCTGTGGTTTTCTTTCCACAAACTGATCGTATGTGTGTTTGCTTGCTTTTGTGTATGCACGCTCCCCTGTGTGCTGTGCATCTGGGGAGCGGGGCGCTAACAGTGATAAGTTACAGCAGCAGCTCCAGGTGCTGGAGTCAATAAAAGCTCATTAACTCAACAAGAGGGTCAGTGGTTCCGTCCACCACAATATACCTCCCACTTTGTCTTCTTCACAGCGTGCAGAGATGTGTGTGAGTGTGCGAGAGGGTGGCCGCGTTTTCCTTTGCATATGTGTGCATGTGTAAGCTGCCGGATCAATGATACTGCACGGTTTGTTTCCTCTGACTTTGCAAAGATGGAGAGGGAGGAAGTGGAGGATGGAGGATAGAAGGAATGCAAGCAGTTTGACGAATAATAACAGTGATTGCGAGAATTTCTCATTATGTGTTGCGCCAATTTACGGATTGGTTTCTGACAGAGTTTTGCGTCACTTCATTTCAGCATGAATTTCAGAAATTGTTTAAGATAACTAACGTTCCTTTTTGCACAATATATAGATATATATAAAATTTTTTTATCATGGCCAAAGTATTTAAAGTATGCGACTGTAGTCTGTGTCTATTTTTTCTAATCTTGCCGCTATGTGATGCCAGTCTATTTTGTGAGCACCAAAGGCCAACCCACCTGCTCTATGAGGGACAGCCAATCAGAAGAAAGTTGATTTAAAAGGAGGGCAATACAGCTAAAATGAATTGTTTCAAACAGTAGATGAACTGAGGAGCTACATCAAGGCCTCATTTAAGACAAATAAGAACTGTGACTCATATGAAGCTACTCTAGAAAACTCCAAGAATAAAAGTAAGAAGCTGACAATAAACATACAAACTTTTTCCCAGGTAAAGAAATACCACCAGTTTGTCGTGGTATCCTGTTCTTAAAGTCTCAGTCTGCTTCTTTCAGTTGTTTTATCTCCTTTTCTGTTGACTGTTTCAATTACTACATAACGACTTTCTTTATCTAAAGCTAAGCTTGGACAACAAGATTTTAGTTAGATTTATGCAGCAGGTTTTCTTATTCCACACAAACTTTTGAGCTTCAGACAAAAGCCCAAATGTGGCCAGCTCTTATCTCTTTAGGTCACAGCAATGAGAAAAACACAACCTCTCCTGCTCAGGGAGTCTCTCCAGAGCCTCTAATATTTTGTATTTAGCTTGGCATTATTGTCAAAATGAAAATCAAAGGTGCTCTAAGAGAGTGGTTTGTAGTTTTAATCATTGAGGAGCATTGTGCTGAAGAGAGTACTTCTTGATGAACTACTTTGCCAGCCCATTGTGGTATATTTTAGCATGCTGGCCTGGTCTCTGCTGTCATACCCTGTGTTCTGCTGAGTTGTGTTTGGTCTGAAGAGGTTGTATCTTGGGTCTCATATGGAGATGTTGGCGTCCGCCTCAGGGAAAACTTCGTTAATTCATCAGAGGTCTCTCTCTCCTGCTCTCTTTCTGTGTACTAGCTTTGCTTCTGCTCCTCCAGCTCTTTCATTCTCTGGTTTTCTTGGCGTCTCCATCCTTTTCTGCTGTTTTTTCCCCCGCTGTCACTCATTGCCTCGTTTCTTCTGCTCTGTGTTGGTGTGTTTGTCCTGAGTCTATCCAGTAATGCCATCTAAACTCTCTTCCCTTCCTCTCCCTGTCTTTACATGCCATCACCCGACCGCTGCTTTATCGCTTTACATAACACCAGCAAACTAAACTGTTTTTTACTCATCAATGTTTCATCACAGCACCGTTGTGAGCTCTCTTTAACAAGCTTTTAAGCTGAATAATGCACCAACCGGTGGCCAGTGGCCTCTGCTGCAGGTCCATGAACATCGGTTGTCTGTGCATCTATAATGCCACATTCACATTCTTGTAGGTCAGTTCATTTCCACAGCAAACTGCAGTCACTCCATTGACCCATCTGTAGCTGCCATTGCATTGAACAGCTCTGTTCCCCTAAAGGGAGGTTGCAGGGTTAAATGCTTGGCCTGAAGGGAAAAGTGAATAACTTGTGGCACGGTGTACCACATTGTCGCTGTGGCGTGATCTATAATCTGTTAAATTTGGATACATCATCATTGAGAGATTCTAATTAATTAAGATGAATATTCAGATAAAATAAGCACTTGTCTCTAGAGTTTCTTTTTAGGATAGAAGAGCTCTCAGCAAGGCAAAGTGACCACTCCATTAAGCATAACTTTGGACCGTAATTCAACTATATGGATAATAATGTAAGACGTTATGGAGAGGTTAGCTATAGAGTCGAGCTGTTTCACAAAAGCCTTATATACTGAAATATTTGGAAATCCTGATGGTTTTCATTAGTATAAGAAAAATACAGAAGCTCCTCTTTCTGTTAAACTGATATGATGACATGATGCTGACTGAGCCACGATAGCCAACTGCTGAGCTCAGTGAGATGTTAAAAATGACAGCTGTCCTTATTAAAAGTGAACTCTGTAAAACTGGTTAGAAGTGAACTGTTTGGGTTTATTAGCTATGATAAAGGTGAACAAGGCCACATGGAGCTCTGTGCACTATTTAGCTTATTCTGTTTAGAAAGATCAGGCTTAAGAGGGAAACAATTCAAAGTGCAATTCTCCTGCACAAAAAATAAAATATAAATTGCAACATTGGGATTTAGGTATGCCCAGTTATTAGATTAGTAATTAACATCTAAGATTCATTAAAAACAAATAATTTCACAGATTTCTTTTCACCTTGTATAGTAAAATAATTCCTTATTAATCAGTCAAGGTTAATAGAATAATAAAAAGCTATTCTATTCTATTCTAGGACACTCATTAACCAGTCACTGCAACCTTAGCTTTGACTGAATCATGTTTTTGGCAACCTGATGAAGCCAAACTCCAGTAAAACTTCCTTTTGTTTCTGTATTAGTCAGTAAAACATCAGGCTGTTGACTGACTGTAAATGCACCTAGTATAAAGGTTAATTTGTCACTTGATAAATAGTTTAAATTAATGAAGCAGTGTTTGTTTGTTGTACATCATGGCTTATTACCCCCAAACTGCTCTCTGTTCCTGCAAATTTTGTGGGTTGTTCAATCTTAATTAGTTAAGAGATGCTAAAGTGCTTCACAGAGCTGCAGGAATAGACAAACTTTGGTCAATAGTACGAGTGACACCTAACCTCGGACTCTAGAAGAATAGACCTTTGACAGTAATAGTTTAAATCACAGTATGCACTGAACAAAACTCACCGAACTGAATGTGATGTACCGAATAGTTCAGGACAATTGCATCCCTTCACTCCCCTGACGTTGCAGTTCAAGCGTTTGATATTGGTGGACAGAACTGATAGTGAAGACGGCTTTCAAGTACACCACTCTTGGACCTTATAACAATTATGAACAAAGTTACAGTTAGGAGAGAATTTAAACTGGCATAAGGCCTGATTGTGTCTACAGTGGAATAAACACAGTGAGAAATTCGGCTACAATGTGCAGTATGGATCTCCTAATCTTTGGCCTCAAGACTGACTTTAAGACTGACTATGACTCAGACTTGACTTTAGATCTCTCTCACTGAGCCATTTAAGATCATTAATATGAACATGATTGTTCCCTGTTGGTGTGGCCGAGTAATTATACTGTAGTGATATCACCAAGTGAAATCCAACACTTCAAATCAACACCTGTAATATGTCCTATAAACAGTACTGTGCAAATGTCTTGAGACAGCACGCATTTCTTTATATGTTACTTCCAGGAAGCCAGACTTCAAAGTTTTTCAAGTGTTTCTTTGCACATTGGCTGGTTTTTCAGTCCAGTCCTTTACTTTTACCGTATTTTTCGGGCTATAAGTTGCACTTAAAATCCTTTAATGTTCTCAAAAATCGACAATGCGCCTTATAATCCGGTGCGCCTTATGTATGAATTCTGGTTTTGATTACTGACCTTGAACTGATTTTATGTGGTACAAAAAATGTTTTAGTATGACTTTGGTAAGCTACGAAGCCGCACCACTTGATGGATTGTCGGAGCAGTACGGCTACCGTAGTCAGGAGCCTCGCGGAGTAATCCGGGTCCAAACTCCGCTTCAGGTCCCAAAGTCAAATGAACACTGCGGCATCACTACAAGTTAAAAACTGTCTAAATTCCTCCATCTTTAATAAAATGATCAGTGTTGCTATTTTACCAGGTGTAACAATTAAGTTTAACATCCAGGCATCCATGAAAACAGAATTTATTAAAATTAATGGAGTTAGAAGTTAGCAGGAAGTCAGCTTGCTAGTTTTTACCTAAACATGATATAGCATGTTCTGACTGAGAGATTTCTGAAAAATTTAAAACATACAGCTCTGCTATCACTTCCAACATAAATGAAGACAGAAAACTAAACAGCAGGAACGTTTGTAGGGTTACTGAAGCTGGACTAGCTGGTATATAATGATGTGCTATGTGATTGCTAGAGACACAGCTATGTTAGCATAGCATAAACACAGTGAGGCTGGAGGATGACCGCTAACTCTTTTCCACTCATTAACGTGAGGGTTCCTGATGGTTAGGGACAAATGTAATGGCATGGCAGGATGCTGTAAACGGACCAAACTTCAGGAGAACAACTGAGATAATCCATCCACAATATGAGGTTAGTCATTAATATACTGCAACAACACGGGAATAGAGCACATACGGAAGTGGAGGAAGCAAGAAGAATGAGTTGAGTAAAGTTTGACTTATCTGACTGTTTTGTTTCGCTTAATGCGCCTTATAATCCGGTGCACCTTATGGTCCGAAAAATACAGTATTTATTTATTTGTTTGCACAGGTCACACTGACCTATGAATGATTCAAGCATAAATAAAGCACCTAATTTGTTTCTACTTATTAGCTGAATCCTTGAAAAATGCCAAAGATAACACAGTTTGATTGGCGTAAGTACAAAGTATTTTTGTACCAACGAGGTTATCCCAGCTATTAGCTGAAAACATCTCACCATGGTTTGCAGTGTGTCCTTCAAAAAAAAAAGAAACGAAAAAGTACAGAGGTCTACAGTATGGTAGAACAAAGGACAGGAAAAGGCTAAGGTATCCCAATTTATGCAAGAACTCAACTGAATATCAGTGGCAACCGATCTTATGGAGTGATAAATCCAAATTTGACATTGACATTGTGATCACTATGTACGGAGGAGGTCAGGGGAGAGGTACAGCGAGCGTCTAGAGTCATTGTAGAACACAAAATTTTTTAAAACACCTTGCAAAAACATCTGGAAAGTGAGCGGCAACAGCTTCATTTTTTAGCATGGCAATGACCCCAACCTCACCACCAATGCAGTAAAAACATACCTGGATAGAAAAACACACGATGGAGAACTGTCGGTCATGGATTTGCCTCCCCAGAGGCTGGATTTTAACATTATTGAAGCAGTGTGGGATCATCTTGACAGAAAACAGAACAAAAAGGCAGCCAACATCCAAAGAAGTGCTTTTGCTCCTTCAAGAAGCCTGGAGAACTATTTCTAAAGACTACTTGGAGAAATTACAAGAAAGCTTGCCTAAGAGTTAAGTATTGACTTTCAAGCTTGCGTCATATAGTGTCTTTCTGTTTATATTTGCATGTTTCAATAATTACCAGCACCTTTTTCTGATTTTACTAGCAAAGACAGACTTTTGCACCGCACTATATCTATAACAAATCTGTTGGTAAACGCAAAAGATTACTAGACAGCTTGTCAGTTGATAATATTGAACATGTTCTAAGGTCTACTAATGTCTTTCGCATTCGCAGGTTGAACGTTATGAGCAGATTTATACTTCAATATCTGTGTTGACAATAACACAGAGGATCATCACATTGTGTTTCAATGTGAAAAGCCAGTTTTCGTAGCTGTCTCATTAACTAAATCTGCTCTTTGTAGCTAAAGATGAGGTTTCCTGTCTGTGTAGTGTAGTCTGGAGTGTTATCTGTGCCATTTCAGTGCTCTCTGATAGGCCGTTATGTAATGTTGTGTATTACTCCACACAACACTTTGCAATGCCGCATGGGCACTTGCAAATAAAGCACACATTGTAACTGTGCATAATTTTCACAGAAATTGTTATAATTATTTTTAGTCCATGACTACATTTGCATAAGCTTTGAGTGGAATCAGAAATGGCCACAGACGTTGGATTATAAACAAGGTAATTATCTCAGGGTATCTTAGCATGAAGGAATAAAAACAAAGTGAAATTTCGCCGCTCACAGAGAGCAACTCTGAGTCTGACTCTTGCCAAATGGGCTTCCCAGAGGTGATGCCAGTGACAACAGGGCAGCCAGTAGTTCTAATTTTGTATTTCTAGAAATGTTTATTTTATGTTTTTCTTTTTCATGTTACCTTGAGGTGAAGTTACAGTTAAACACCCACAGAGCTGACTCCGTCATCAGGCAGAAACTGCTAAAAGCAACAATAAGTTTCAGAAAAAAGTTCACTTTAATGTCTAAGTACCTGCCAGCTCGGTCTAAGGCACAGACCAAAGTACAAAGGTCAGGATGTCAAGATGCCAAGATTTTTCATTATTTCATTGTTGTCTATAATCCATGATGATGTGTACTTCTGCCAAGAAACAGCTGATGCTTTTATGTGATCTTTTGGAAGAAGACTTCCTCTCATGGCTCCCCTCTCTGGTCTCCTGCGGCACCGGTGCCTTTGTTTTATTGTCAGGCCCCATCCTGACGTGCGGCAGGGCCGATGGGAGCGAGTCTGCTGAATAAAACACTGGCACCGACGTTAAAAGCTTGCTGCCAAAATGATTAGATCCACCACCTCCTGAGGTGCAACAGTCGCTGAGGTGTGCGCGCGTTTGTACGGCTAGAGGCACATACAGCTATTTAACGCCTGGGGGAACCCCGACCACTTTGCATCCACGCGCACAGATATTCCTCAACAACAGCATTTGTTCAGAGGTCTTTTTAATCACCCCGGTGTTCCTCTGAGGGGACTGAAACTGAGGCGTGAGTGTGCGCACTGTCAACACTCACACAATAGTGAGCGAGACCATTAGGGAAATCACCAAGAACAATCATGGCCACACATCGCTGCCTTCTTTATTTTATAGCAGAGACTGACAGATATTTAGCACAGCAGAACAACTTTGTCTGTGTCTCATTTTCTGTAGCTTTCTCTTTTTGCTTCCTTGTCTACTTCCTCTCTGAACTTTTCCTCCTCCTTTCCTGTCCACAGCTGCAACTCCGTAAGGTTTATAACTAAATTCCAAACAGAAAACTTACATCTGAGTGGACTGGCTGCATTTTCCCCTCACTGTCAGTCATTTTTTCCTTTTCTTTTCTCAGTTTCTTTCTTTCTTTCTTTCTTTCTTTCTTTCTTTCTTTCTTTCTTTCTTTCTTCATCACCCTAGCTGTCCCCAGAGTCTTCTCCAACTTTCCTCCCATTTTTTTGGTCCTCTCTTAAAATTCTTACCAGCTTTCCTCTTCTTCTCTCTGTTTCTCAGATAAGTGCATCAGTCACTCCCACTCAGAGGATTGCCGATGTTAGATCGTCTTGTGTGAGAGAGAGGTTGTACCCATCAGAGTCGGTCTCAGGAGGAATTCACTTTACACATGTGCTGCTGCAGTTCAGACTGAGCCTTATACATATTCATCAGTGTAACTCAGCATTTCCAGAAATATGGAAAGTCTGATGCATACTGTCTAAGTTTATTAAGCTAAGTTATGTGCCACTCTGTGTGATGAAATGATACAGAGGAGGCTCGGCGAACCCACACAAACTTAATTTTTTACCCCAGGTTTGATTCAGTAAGAGTTATAATAACTTCAGGTTTTCAGTTTTCACTTATGTAGTCATATTATCATAAATTTACGTGTGTGTGTATATATATCTATATCTATCTATCTATATATATATCTATCTATCTATCTATCTATCTATCTATCTATATATATATATATATATATAAAAGAGCTAATAAAACAAATAACAAAAGCAGAAATTACCAAAAGTACACATACATGCAGAAAAACTCTTAAGGTAGATGTGGGGTGAAGGTTTTTTTAATAGCTGCAGATTCAGTTGTGTAAATAGTCTCATAAATATTAAATGGGTCAAAGAATGTTTGGCACCCTACACTGAGCTAAATCTGTGATATTACTTTCACTGTTTGCATCACAGTTAGCACCAAAGTGCTAGCAATGTATTATAATTTTTATCATAACATTAAAACTAGGACAGGAGCAATTAAGCAGCATGTATCACCTCCTCAAAACATCTCAGTTTTCTAACTTGTGTACTCGTCAAACTATGAAACATCGTGTAGAGTCACATCCATAAATATTGACTCTGAAGTGGTCAAGAGGTGGAGACAATGGATGGAGGAATGGATGGAAGAATGGATGGATGGATAATAAAAATATTTCATTAGCTGTCTGGGCATTCCAGCCATTTTTAAATATGTGTTTTTGGATGAAAACTCTTTGCAGGCAGCGATGGCCTGAAGTTTAATCCCCGAGTGCCCTTTGAGATGCTCCACCGGGCCTTTTTTGCAGTTTCCTTCAGCTGCTGCTTGTTTTTGTATCTCTCTGCCTACGTACAGGTTTGTTTTCAGTAACTGAAAAGCATGCTCTGTTGGGCCGAGAGATGGCTGAGGCCATCGAAGAATATCTAATTTCTTTGCCTTGAGAAACTCTTGGGTTGCCGTTGCAGCATGCTTAGGGTCATTATCTATCTGCACTGTGAAGCTTTGTCCAATCAGTTTTGCAGCATTTCACTGAGTCTGTGCTAACAGCCCCGTACGCTTCAAAATCCATTCTGCTAAATCATCAGTCACATCATCAATAATGGTGATGTTCTTGAGAATGGTTTGCACCTTGTTTTTAATCCTCTGTATCTAAATTCTTAAACACTTAATACAATACTTTTGTAAGCCCTTTGAATTATTGCTGAAAATGTGCATTTCCATGATTATTTTATTTAAAATCCAACTGTACACAGAGCACCTTGGCTCTGATAGTAATATGTTGTAACTACCAGGAACTAGCAGGTTAGATCAGGTTGATGCACTTTTGTACCACCCTGGAGAATTTCTCTGGTTTTTGTCCTTTTGTTGTTGGGCATGATGATGGAACCAACAGAACCAACACAACAACTATTTTTGGTATCTTTGGAAATGAAGCCGATAGAAGCCGATTGAAGTAGATGAAGAAGCCGATTCCAGTAAATTTACCTCAATAGAAAAGGTAACCAAACTGGATGAAAAGGGCTCATTTCTCTGAACAGAAGCAGAAAAGAAGCATGTATTTAGATTAAATTAAGAAATAAGAAGCAGCAACCCAACAGCGTGAACAAGCTATGAAAACCTGTGACCTAGCATGCTGATATTTATTTAAAAAATGGAGCTAATAGTAGTAGCCACACAGTTTGTGGTGATAACATTAACCCTAACGCACTTTCATCTGCTCTATTTTGCTTTTTGTTTCTTTGTAGATTTGATAATCATGCTCATAATGCTGTTGAAGTTAATCACATTTGGTAAATGGACTGGTTCTTATATAGTGCTTTTCTACTCTGTCTGAGAACTCAAAGCGCTTAATACAACTAATTCATTCACCCAATCACACAAGCACTTCTTCTAAGCTCTTAACTGCTCTATCTAACATTCATACACATTCTCACTCTGATGGATGCGTCGGAGAGCAACATGGGGTTAGTATCTTGCCCAAGGATATTTGGCATGCAGACTGGAGCAGCCTGGGATCGAACCACCAACCTTCTGGTCAGCTCTGCTACCTGAGCTACAGCCACCCCAAAAACATTTTTAATCTTGTTTTTGTTTCTAAAAACTAGCAATGATGAAACTAGTAAACAATGACTAAAATGTGAGCTAAACTTCTAAACGTTGCAAAGAAAAACTGCAAATCTTAAATACAAATCTACCACAGTGTGGATGTTGGATGTAAAAGTGGGGATGCATTTCTCTGCATGTTGACATTCTGGAACAGAAGATCTAATCAATCAAATTTTTCAAATTTCCTTCAATCATTTCAACACATTTTGAGAATTAATCTTTTCCAGTAGTCAGCTTGCTAGCTGGTTATCTGCCAGGGTGGCTGATTGAGACAGTCACTCTGCCAAAATCCACCAGTATCGGCTGGTGTTCATTTCACATTCCGTGTGATCTGTCCAACTTTGTTAGCAGTGGTGCCCGCCTGTCTGGGCTTCAGCCCACCTTAATCACACTCTCGATGTTTGTTTGTCAGTAGGCAATATAGTCTTGGCAGTCAGTCAGTGTAATTGGCTATGCACCAGCAGCTTAAAACCAAAACAGAGCCTTATTACGCAGCTATTCCCCAGCAAATCCTACACCAAATTGGGATTTCATCCGGTGACAGTTAGTAGGATATACAGTGCACAGTGTTGACTGAATAAGAGTTAACACATGTAGGAGTAAACAAAACTAGTGGAAAAAAAGTTCATCAATTAATAAAGACGAAGTAAAGTGAGAATTTTTGCAAGAGCGAGATCAAGGAGGGAAACATTCAGCTGTGGTGCTTCTGCTATACACGAGTTTTTACTCTCACCTCTTGCTCCAACCCTTTACACTCACTTATTGATTCAAATGCCACAGACATATACTGTATCACCTGGTGGAGACACTATAGTCGCTGAAGGCTACTGCACTGTGCTGCAGTCATTTCCCATCAGTGGCCTCCTAACAGCATCTTGTTCTTTTGGAACAGAGGGGATGGACAAGACCTCAGTGCGGCAGATTTGCCTGGTGAACTGAGAGAAGCTCGGTGTAAAAGTGGAGTTGGGATGATGTTGCAGTACTAATGCAGCACAGTTCAGTGTTAATGGCTCAGAGACCAGGAGATCTGCATTTGTAAATACAGCATTTTTAACTTTTCTGTACAAAAGGGACCCGAAACCCCTGCCTGTGACGTCACCAAGAGACACTTTGTGAAGCTGCTGCATTTAAAATTAATGAGCTTGTGGATTCAGTCTTAATATGGAGGGATGTGCATATAATAATGGATAATCTTTATTTATAGAGGGCTTTTTTTTTTATGAATGAGATTACATGAGGTTGCACAAGTAGAAACAATACATAAATAACCAAGTGGTGCAATAAAGAAAGAATCCATTCACACAAATTACAAGACAATTTACTCTGCCCATCTCTCATTGCTGCACCGTTGTGTTACAAGTTCCCGGGTGGTGGGGCAAGCAACCAGATACAAATGTTCTGTTTAGCAGAAGCAGTGATGAAAGAAAAGTGTTGATGTTACAGGGCACTCTCTACAGAATACATTAAATAAAAAACTAATTATTTGTATATTATAGTCATGGCAAAAAGAAAAACCCTCTTTGACTTCTAAGGTTTTACACATCAGGAGGTAATAAACTAAACAAATTAGGGACATACAGCCTCAGATGAACTTGTAGCTCGTGACATACTGCACTGAATCATCACTTATTTAAGAAAAGCTAAGCCAAAATGCAGAAGCACTGTGTGAAAAATAAGTACACCCTTACTGCTAAAAGCAGAAGAAGAGCACTCAGCTGTGTGCTAACACGGCAAGAAAGAAAGGAAGACATCAGCAATGATATTAAAGAAGCTATTTTTGCTGCCAAGAGGGAGGGGTTATGAAGCATTTGAAGAGTTTGAAGAGCATCAGTCTACAATAAGGCAGATTGTTCCCAAGTGGAAACACTCAAGACGGTTACCGATCTTCTCAGGAGTTGACACCCCAGCAAATTCACCCCAAGGTCAGATCATGCAGCGCCAAAACATTTCAAGACCTAAAACTCCTCCTCAGTTAGCATGTTAAATGTTAAAGTTCATGACAGTGCAATTAGGTTAGATGCCTTAGGTTTGCAAAGTTACATCTGAACAAACCACACAATGAACAAACCACGAGCCAGCAGCATTTCTTCTAAAAGACCGATACGAGGACAGGTTTACCAAAGTGTTGCATCATCTGTGCTAAGGTGACATTTCTGAAAGGAAACTGTTGGGAATGGCTTGGGATTGGGATTTCAGCAGCTCAACAGTTAGAGGCCTCCTGATCTGTCCACGCAGGTACCTACATATGAATATGCACAATCTGTATATATTGGAAATGCATTTTTTCCCTAAGTCTTTCTGGCCTCTGTATTCTTTGTATTCTGTGTTTCACTGGGTTTCATTGTGTCTGTTTGGAGACTAAATGTCAAGTCAAAGCAGGTCATTGTTATTCATATAACACATTAAAAATAACAGCAGCTGACAAAAAGCATTTTCCAGACACTTTGACCTTCCGGGTTTCCAAATAAAACGTATAAAACTCATTTAAGAAGCAAAAAACCTACATAAATATGATCAGAAATTACAAAAATGCTGCAAATGTAATAAATTAATAAATAGTTTAAAACCCTGGGATAAATTATAGAAGGAATCTAATAAAATAAATATATATTCATGAATGAATGAATAAATAAATTAAATCTAACAAACCAACAACTGTTGGAATGAAAGAGCAGTAAGAAAATGTTCACAGTGAATATGATAAAAACCACAGACATTTCAGCCTTTACCAAAACAATAATAGAGGTAGAGTAGGTCATTGAAACTGGTTCAAAAGTGTCTGTCATTGGAAAGCACAGCAAAGCCATGGTTGCCTCTTTTTTAGGCAAGACAGTAGTTGTTGGATGACCTCAGCAAGAAAATGTGGCGTTAATGGTTTAGTGATATACAGGCCATTTACCATATAGTGTGGAGCTTTGAGAACAAATCATTTTCACAGGTAGCTCATTGCAATTACACTAAAGCAGGAGTGATGTGCTGCATTTCTTTATAGAAGTTAGAGGTTTAAGGGCCACATTTTTAACGATCGAGAAAGAGTGGAACCTTACATACAGGGATTTAAAGTAGTCCAGCCCAGAGGTAATAAAGGCGTGGATGACTGTGTCTAAATCCTTTAGAGACAAAACCTACTTTAATTTAGGTTCCCACGTGGTAGAAGCTGCACTGGAGCAAGATTTTTAACTACAGTTCAAACATAAGTGGACAGAGAGAGGACCAAGCCCTGCAGTTAGGATATTTGTGGTTCTTGGTGAGCCAAATATCAGAATAAATACATATGTGCAAGGTTAAAAATCTGTCTTCATTATTTAAAGGTTTTTAGGATTGTACTTCATTTTGTAAATGTAGCCTTTTCTACTCTCCCGGGGTACTTAAAGCACTCTATACAACATGCCACGTTCACTTTCTTCTAAGCTTTTAGTGCTTCCTTGCTCACATTCATATACGGATGCATTGGAAAGCAACTTGGGGTTAGTGTCTAGTCGAATGGAGAAGCCGGGGTTCAAACTACTAACCTTCCGATCAGTAGATGACCTGCCCTACCCCCTGAGCTACAGCCACCTCATGTATAGTTTAGTGTAAATAAACATGAACTGAACAGTGTATTTATCTGTTGATCGTTAGCTGTAGGTATTCAGTGCTTTGAGCTCAAAGAAATGGATACAACTGAGAAATGAAAGTTCATAATGCAGTTATTTTGATGAACTTCAACCTGATTAAGTTCAATAAATTCAAATAAAAATTCAAACAAATTCAATAAAAATTTGCAGGCCTGCCCAAAGACCTGTGAAGCAGTCTATTTTTTTAATCTGTAAATGTATGTTAATTTGTTTGAAAGTGAATGTTAAGGATGGGTGCAACACAGCTTTGTTTTAGGGGGCCTCCAAACAGACAAATAGATAAAGACTGGAAGAAAAACAAAGAATAGGGCGTAAAACGTATGTAATCAATTCCACTCATTCTCAATCTCAGTCGTCTGAGGGAAATAGTCATGGTCACAGAAAAGTCTGAATGAAGCTGCCACATGACCAAATTGTCACAGCATGCCATTCCTTTGAGAAACATACTTTGAATAACCAACACTTTTTAACTGTAGAGCCAACTAACTATATGTTAAACTACTCCAGTGTCTCAGAACTACTTTAACACTAGATATATCAACAGAATCAGGGAAGGAATCAAGCTGTCAAGCTAATTCTGTATTTTTAAGGATAAAAGTTCTGTTTCTCCTTCAAGTTGTTTCAAGTCTTCTTCACATGCCCTAAGTTAGTATTTTACAAAGTACCACTTATAAATTATATGCCCCACAACTAACTGAGACCTAAGCCTGGAGCACATGTATGGTCCATGTATTATATCACAAATACAGTACATGAGAAAAAGGTCGCCGCATGAATGTGGCTAGACATCATTCATTACCTGGTTACCAAGCAGCTGATGAATGAGCCGCTGATAAAGAATGAATGAAGTAATGTCTGTTTCTAAACTCGTCTGCAGTGTCGTCTGGTTGTTACTCAGTAAAGAAGTAATTTCCCCACAGTTTTTTCCCAGTAAAGTCTTAACATAAATCAATATTTATTTATTTTTTGTCTTTTCAGTCACAGTACATAAGATTCATCTGATCAAAACCACGTCTGACATTGATGCATTTCTGAACATTTCTTTTTGGTCCTTATGTGAAAAGCTTTAAGTATAAAGTTAAGACAACAATTGGAGCAATTAGTAAACCCCTCCAATGAGCCTCAGTGGGCTCCATCATTTCTCTGCTGTGCTCCTGCCTGCTGTAATTTACACAGTGTACTACAGTTTGTCAGTGTGACTGATTTCCTCCATAACTACACGCCACCTACAGCACCATCGTTCTTTAATGAGAGCCAGTTGGATAAAGGCAGCTCCTGTGCAAGCCTTCATGATGAAAGTAGAAATAAATGCGATAATTGATTGGGAATGACGACTATATCAAAGCAAATAATGTGTTTCACACATCGAAGTGCAGAGAGATGAGCTCTTGTGTTTAGCAGGTAGGTGGTTACTTTGGTCAGTCTCCTGTGATGGCTGTGAATAACACTTATTTTACACACAACAAGTGTTAAACTGTAGCCACGAGTTAATTCATCACCAGTGGAGAACAGGAGAGATTGCCTAAAAACAGATGAGGACAAACCACATTAAAGACATCAGCCCTCTGTTCTGGAAATTATTGACTCCAACAAGATCAATCAAATGAGCTAAATCTGCCAATTTGTACAAAAAGTCAGAGTCTAGCAAAGAAGCAAGGAGTTCTCATTACATCCACACAGTCGGCAGCAGTGATCACCCCACTGTGTGTTTGAATATGTGAAGAGTCGGATCCACTTGTTAGCTAAATGATACAATTAGCACTGAGCTCTAGAGGAATTCTTGAGGAATGTGAGGAAAGTGGAATTTGCTAAAAAATTTTCTTTTTTCTCCCCAGTGATCATAGTTTGTAAATGCTAGGGTGCCGTCCAGGTGAAGGCTTCATTAGCCGTGTGGTTGTAGCAGGTCTGAGAGTGCACCTGGTGTGGAGCTGAATTGATTTTCTCAATTCAGCTTGTTGCCGTGGAGCACAGCGGAAAAGCTACAACAGCATACAAAGTAGAAGTGGATGTTCTGCTGACTCGACACATGGAGTGTAACCATAGCATGTTGTAACCATAGCAACATTTATTACAGACCAAAGGTCTGGTTTTAAGGTTTTTGACATTTTGTTTTTTGTACTATTTTCCTGCTTTAACTTGACCCTCTTTCTTGTCTGATTT
The DNA here is from genome assembly GCF_001858045.2 of Oreochromis niloticus. NCBI lineage: Eukaryota > Metazoa > Chordata > Actinopteri > Cichliformes > Cichlidae > Oreochromis > Oreochromis niloticus. The sequence goes on from NC_031972.2 coordinate 7,058,460, forward strand.
TCGTGCCAAATGCATTAAATCATTGGGCTCCTGTTACGTTTAATGATTGTATTAAGCTGTTCTGCTAAAATCATCTGATTCAGCAGTTCCTGTTTGCGCTGGTAGTAGAATAGGTTGTCTCGGTAGCTCATTAGCATGTGTAAAGGATAACGGTCCCATGAGGAGAATGAGGAGCAACGGCCATATATCACTGCAGGGTGGGTGTAGCCTGTACGCTCCGACTCTTCTCAGGATAAACTCCAGCTGTGACCTCAGATGTGCAGCGGTTCGATGAATATTCATTCACTTACAGTCGAAAACCTAAAGGGGCTCGAGCTGCTTCCAATCTTTTCCTTTGGCAGAGGCAAAGAGTGAGAAAACATTCGCCTGGCGAGTTATGAGGAGAGGAGGATTGATTTGAAGCATAAAAGGCGGGTTTTTCTGTAGTGATATTTGTCCTTTATGAGCACCTGCTCTGCAACAGGACAAGAGAGATCTGTAAAATACAGCTACAAGCTCCAATTTTACCAATTTATGTCAAACAGGAGAACACCCACATGCTCAGACCTCCCTCCGATTAAAGCCAATTTAATCAGTGATCACAAGCCATATCAGACTTAAAAGCCCCGCGCAAAGCTTGAGGACTCATTTCATTTCATCTCTGCTTTAGAGGGAAAGTTGTTCTAGTCCACCTAGTTTGTATTAAACATCTCATTCCTTGCCAACCTTCTAATGCGCCAAACGTATTAGGATCAGAGCTGAGACTCACTGTGAGTGCAGTAACGTCTTGAGAGTTGTGCTGATGCTATAAACACGGCATCGAGCCAACTGTGAGAACATTATTCTTTCTGCTGTTTGCAGCACTAATAATGTTTTTATTGAAGAGAAGGAAACAGGATAACAGGATTTTTACCTATCGATTTTATGCAGCGTTTGATCCAGAATTATCTGGGAGAAGGTCACATCAGCTGGTCATACTTTTGTAGATTTAATAAAAGAGGTTATGCTAGACACTTAATCAATTATACCAAATACATTAGACTTTTCATATATTATTAAATCATATGGATAAAAAAGTAAGAAGGTATCAGGAAAACTGTACATAGAGTACAATGTAGTGTGTTTTCTTTATTACAAACAGAAATGGCATTATATCGAGAGCTATGGTGGACATTTCTCTTCTTGTGTCTCTGTCATTAGAATAATTACTTCCCAAGAATATTTTTTTATTTCATTTCCTCCAATGGATAACACAGCCTTTTGCAATTTTTGTTTTGCAGAAACATCGTTGTCCTTCCCAGCTGAGCCAGTAGAGAGCATGTGTGACTGAGGCAGTACAGTAGACATATGTTCACAGCTTTTACATGTTCCTTCAGAAATGGTCAGTGCACCACATGAACATAACAAGGTGGCAACTCGGACTGGCCATTATGCCAGTAAAGATGCTCAAACTAACTGTGGTCCTGTGGGCCCAGATTATCCAGTCATGGTATCTATGAGATATCCGAGTCTCTCAAGCCTCCTCTTTGAAAACTGAGCTTTTCAATTCCAGACTAACAGACCATCTACAAATGTTCAATTGCAGTCAGCACTCAGCACAATAAACCCAGTATTGCTGTCTAACAACAGTCGCCTCAAGATGCTTTATATGGTAAGCTAAAGACCCCACAATACAGAGAATACGCCACCAATCAGAGAGTCTATTATTAAAAAATGTTTTTGGGAACCTGACTTTGCACCAGTACGAGGTTATAAAGAGCCTTTTCCAGTGGAAGCTGTTCTTCAGTATACACTGCTTTATCATAATATTGGACTGTGACAGAGAGTGTAGTTTGGAAATTCACTTGCATTTAAAAAAAACACAAAACAAAAAACTTACCACCATGAGTTAAACTGTGATCATATTTTTTTTATAAATATAAATATAAGGTTGTGATTATTCAACAATGCTGCCTATTTCTGAATGTATTTATGTATATAAATGAGAATTGCAAATCGGTCAGTAAAAAGGGTCACCAGCACTCATTTCCACATTGACTTCCACATTAACTTTGCTTTATCATTCATTTATTGAGTCTATTTTATCCTTTTGTTTGGTGGCATGGCTCGATCGGACCTCTGTCACAGAGAAAAACTCACTGAGTCAGATAGTGAGATGATCCAGTCGTCTGATAGGTGAGTCACAGCCCTGTTTAGCCTCCCTCTACTCTAAACAGGTACAGCGGATGGCTTTATCAATTTTAAATAATGGTTTCCATCCTTTACGGGGTGAATTTCAGCTTCTTTCCTCGGGACAGAGGTTTCTAGTTCCAAGATGCAGGACAAAACGTTATAAAAACAGCTTTGTCCCTCTTGCTGCCACTGAGCTCCATAACAAGTGTTTTGATTTGATTCATTTTGTTTAATTACAGAATATGTGTCTGTCAGGTTTTCATTTGGTGTGTGTGTTTTGTGAAGGGTATCATTCTTCTGTAAAGCAAATTTACCTATGGGCATAAAAAAAGTAACCTTAACCTTAAACATACTACATACAAATGATCTTGCTTGTAGCTTAGAAGTAGCAAGAAATGCAGACGTTGTGTGTATGTTAAGATTTAAATGAACTTTTTTAAATTGTTTTGTTTGATGGAAGTGCATGAATAAGGTGAATATAGTTGTAATGAAGCTATAACTTATGTGTGTGTTCCCCTTATTTGCACATAGAAAGGAACAGTGAATCGTGATATCAAAGACATCATGAAGGTTCCCTTCAGAGTTCAGTTTTATGCCAGTTAGCTCTTTGGCAGCAGAGCGAGCGCAGAACATTTGAGCGTTACAGAAGAGTGCAGCGTCAGTCCAGAGACCCTCTGCTGCACAGACAGGAAGAAAAGATCACTACATTCCTGGATGAGCTGCAAACAGTGACTAAAATGATGGTGCTCCTCCTATGTCATTTAAAAATGTCACATTTCAAAACATTTCATAAAATATTCCCAATTTTAGCATTTTAATTAATAAACACATGATAGGTAAATAATAACACTTTTGATTTGTTGATTTTGCTATTACTTAATACACTAGTTTAATAATGTTAATACTGGAAATCAAAGGCAAAATCAAAGCTTTCATTGGCTTCCTGGACTTTCAGTTTTATGTTTTTGCACAAATCTTATTCATTTGTAGTGTAATATTTAAAATTTCTTCTTTATTAATGACATTCAGTTAAAGGATGGGTGACCTAGTGGTACCTGGTGGTGGCTCTCATGTGCTTGGGTTTACTCTCACAATGAGAAAAACGAATTAATGAATCAGTAATGAGTGATTCTAACCTTTGCTTGATGTTAAAATCGAAGTCCAGGTTGACGTCATAGTGGTTCCTTCCAATTGTAATATGCAAAACGCTGTAGAAGGCAAAACAGCATTTGTTCTGTCTTAGAGAACAACTGGGCGCTCAGGGCATACATATTTTACTTTTAAATTAATTATATAAATAAATTCATTAAATGTTAATACCACTATCACTAATGCTGCGTACATGCATACATTGTAAGCATGTGTGCCTCAGTGAGACTGTTTTTAGTAGGATTTTCGGTGTGTTTGTGGACTGACATAAAAGAATGTCTCTGTGATATGTACTATCAATATGTAATATCTGTAGACTATTAAAGATAATATAAATAAAGGAAATGTATGTATATCATACTAATAACTCCAGGTCTATCAATCTGTTCCAGCTAATTTGTATTGTCTTGAATGATTATTAATTTTTAATTGTCTGCTCGCCGCAGACACATTTATTCTGAGGTTACTGAGTTTTCTTTGGATTTGTGGATTGATTGATTGATTGACCGTGTAAGTGAACTCTTGTATATGTGACTGAATCTATATCTGGTAGTGTAATTACTCCCGTGTCCCGATGTTTGTGTAATAGCTCATGCATTGATGTCTATCTGGATCACAATTTAATTTAAAAAAGAAGAAAAAGAAATTCTTTCTTTGATATTTTGGCATTAACGCTATTAGTTCACTTTTTTAGTTAAAGGGTAAGTGTATTCGGTTTATATTTGGAGTCATACACATGTTCCCATGTCTGTCCATGTCTCACGTAGTGTGGTCTACATGTCTGTTACTCTTTGCCTCCTCAGTTGCGTCCTTATGTCTCTCTGGTCCCTCTGTGTCCTGTCTGTGTAGTTTGTCTTGTTTAACCCAGGAAGTCAAACCTCCAAGTTTGTGTGTCGGAGTCTTTGTCTGTATTTCTTGTTTTTTGTGATAGTCCCTTGTCCTGCACACATTTCAGTTCAGTTTGCTTACCTTGTGTCATTAGGTGTACTGAGTCCAGCTGTTCCAGGCTGAACTGTTTCCTCTTGTGTATTTAAAGTCTTTGTTTTTCTGTGTTCCTTGTTGTGTTGTCCCTCGTGCTCCTGCTGTGTAACCCTCAGCTTTACATTTCCTAGTTCAGCTCTCTGCCTCTGTGTTTATTTTTGTCTTCTTCGTAAGTTACCGGTAAATAAAGCACTTTCACGTTCTGTCTCCTGCGTCCTTTGGGTCTAAAACCTTCCTTCAGCACAGTGGGACGTGACAGATGTGGACACTGATGCCATGACGCGCAAAGTTTTACTTTGGAGAAGCTGTTGTGCTGCATCAGTGATCCCAAATCACTTTAACAAATATGTTTTTGTCACCTCTGAATAATGGCGTAGGTTGGACATTCTTTTTGCTTTCTTAACTGCCTTAATTATTTGTGGCATAGATTCAGCAAGATGCTGGAGACAGTCCTCTGAAGTTTTGGTCTGTACTGACATCATAGCTTCACATAGTAATTGCAGATTTGTGGGTCTTCTGTTTCACCATACCCCAAAGCTCCATTTGATCAGGATCTGCTGACTGTTAAATCCATTTGAATACAGTGAACTCACTGTCACATTCAAGAAAGCAGTTTAAGGTGATCTGAGGTTTGTGACATTATCATGCTGGAAGCAGCCATTAAAAGCTGGGCAGAGGGATGGACTCGGTCAGCAACATTACTTAGGTAGGCTGTCGACCACCACCAGCTTGAACTACTGATTCAAGGCAGGGTGGATCCATGCTTTCATGCTGACCCTGACACCTGGTATGGTCTTCTGCTGCCATGTCCATTGCGCCCCAAGGTTTGTTGTGTTGTGTGTTTAACACTTGTCTGCGTATCTTGGTTGTAATTAGTGGTTATTTGGTTATTTACTGTTGCCTCTGAGTGGCTCAGAGAACTGCCGCTCACGGGATATTTTCTCTTTTTCCGACCATTCCCTATAAACCCTCGTGTTAGAAAATGCCTGCAGGTCAGCAGTTTCTGAAATACTCAGACCAGCCCGTCTGACACCAACAATCATGCCATGTTCATAGTTACTTAAATCACCTTTCTTCTACATTCTGACACTCGGTTTGAATGCTAGCAGGTTTTTTGGACCATGCTTACATGCGTAAATAGATTGAGCTGCTGCCACGTGATTGGCTGATAAATATTTAACAATTTATTTGCAGGACATCTCAAAGACAAAGGTCTGAAAATGCTTAATGTTGAGGAAAAGTAGTGTTTTAATGAGCAGTTGAACAGGTATATCAAATAAATTGGTTGGTGAATGTAGACTGAAGATTTAAGGCCTTCCAGTACAAGTTTATTTTATTAGAAGTCTATCAAACCAATAGAAACCAGTAGAAATACAGTTTCATCATAGGTTCACTCATATTGATTTATAAGTTATATCTGCTCCTCTTTCTTTTTTACTACTTTTTCAGCATTTCTGATGTGCAAATATAAAGAAAGTGTCCATAAATTAGGCAGATAAACCCAACATTGCATTTTAAAAATGGCAAATGAATCTAATAAAATAAAAAGTAAACTTAACAGCCGAATCACCGCGCGCTGAGCTGCACTCGACAGATCTCCCAGTTCATTTGTTTACTTATTTAATTAAAGTGACTCCTCTGGGAGTGTTAAACTGTTATACGTGTTAGTGTGAGAGGCACAAATATTTGGGTTAATTAAATCTATGGGAATGCGCATTTTATGGTCTTATCTCCAGACTAACTGTACAACCTTTAAGTCAAGTATCACTTCCTGAAAGTCATCGCTGATTCTGAAAAGGCAGCAAAGCTCCTTTTTCACATTCTCACAGTTACACACATCCTTGCCTTGAGCTGCCTAATAAAACGGGTATTGGACACCGGGCAGCCCCAGTGGAGCACTTATGGGTTAAGCCTTGCTCAGAGGCATCTCACAGGTGGAACTGAAGGACAGGAACGGACAATTCAAACTGGTGACCTTTCAGTCACTTTCCTGTAAGTAAGGAAATTGATTTATGGGCCACCTTTTGTGGATCTTTTATGCTGACAGTGCTGTTCAATTTATACTTTAAAGAGAAATGTATACTTAACTGTTCCGGTTCTGGATATTAAATGAGGCCAAAGCATCAAGTAATGAAGTAGTAAGCATACACTATATGGATAAAAGTACTGGTCTCCTTCTACATTATACCCACAGGAGCTACCCGGCGACAGAAACCCATGCCATGAAGCTCCCAGCACACAGTTTTTGTGCTGATGTTAATGGTAGAGGAACTTGTTGTTTCGGCCAGTAGATGGACTGAGGGGCTGTACCAAGGCCAGTATAGGATACAGATTACTGTGAATAAAGTAATAAAGTAAATAAAGTAGAATAGAATTGTTGGGGTTTGAGGCTTTTGGGAATTGGTGATATATAAAATAAAACTGAACCAATACTATCAAATAAAAAGATAAAGCTACTTAGAATCCATAATTAAGGTGATTAAAGAGACTAATCTGTCCATACATGCCTAAACTGCAACTAGGAACCTTTCAATAGTGTCAGTTTAGCAAAAAACATTAAAATTAGACTTAAAATAATGCACTGTGGTGCAAGGTCTACCTTTCTGTGTACATCCTGAAGAAAAAAAATTCTACACAGCAAAAATTAAATGTTAAAGCAAACAGAATAAAGGTGAGTATCCACTCGAGTGAACTTCTAAGAATTGCATTTCTCTTCTGAAGAAAGTGTTCTGCCTCGGTGATGTTAGCAAGGCTCATTTGGGGTTGGCAGAGTTTATATTAATAACACATTAATTTTAACTCTGTGAAACATTTCTGTGTGGATAAAACATGAGCCCCAATTTAAACAGTTGTCATCTGAGGAGGAGGAAAGGAGTCCTGCGTGGGAGGAACTTCACCTCCTCAGAATGAAGCTTCAAACGACTGGAAAATTAAGTTTCCGAAACCCCGCCTCACCTAGTCTTTTCACTATACCTCCCTCTTGCCATCTTTTCATGTTAACGAGCATTGAAGTTGACCACAAAGGTGCCCTGTTTGCTTCTCTCTCTTTTGACGGGTTGCACAATCATCTAAAGTCAGTCACCTAAAGCCATTCATTAATGAAGGGGCCTGCTGATTGGATGCCTTTTCTTTCTGCTCCTTCCTTTACATTTCTTTTTTTTTCTTCCTTTCTTTCATTTCCACTCCATCCTGGGCTTCCTCCTCTCCCCTACAGAGATAACAGGCACTGGGAAAACACACACACACACAGAGGTGTTAATGGAAAGGTATTGTAGACCAGGTTGCCCAGGCACACTGAGGAGTCACCTGACCTGGACTGGTCTAATTATAAGATGTTGTTGTTCACCTCTAGTCCCGAAACACACAAACACACACACACACACACACACACACACACACACACACACAGACACACAGACACACACACACACACACACACACACACTAAGATTAGTTTGGATTAGGATGCGCCTCTGTACGTACACATGCTAATTTGTCCTATATTTTTTGTTTTACATAAATTGCTTTAAAAAAACTCTTCTCAACCCCAGCTCCCTCTCTCTCTTGCTCTTGCTCTCTCTCTCTCTCTCTCACACACACACACACACACACAAACACACACACTCCTACATGTAAACAGTCTCAGTGGGACGTTGTTTCTCACGCAATGAGTCTGGTCACCCTGAGCGTCATTACAGCTTAATATATGTTTTCATGAAACGGTACATCAGAGGCTAAAGTTTCCATAGTAAGCATTACCATGGCATCAACTATAAACACTCGCTGTTTGTGCGTATGTGTCGGAGGTGGTGCAGGAGGGTCATTAGGAGCCACGTGCCTCATCCATGATTGGATTGACACCGTAAGAAAAATGGCTTCAGGTCAATCAATGTGAATGTGCTCCCCATGACTCTCTCTCTGTGTGTATGTTTTTAGATTGTGTGTGTATGTGTACATGTGTGTGTTTGTCAGGTGAGATGAGCAGCAGGCATCAGCAGCATTTCAGTCCAGTCAGCAGTGGTCTTGCCAGCCTCTGCATGAACAGACTCATGAATAGATCAGTACACTGTGAGTGTGTGTGTTTTTCTGTGTGTGATTGTGCGTGGCTGTGTGTGCACATGACTTTACTACGGACGTGTCCAGATGCTGTCTGCTTTCTCCTCTCTCAAGGCCCGTGGATATCGTGGTGACCATGGGTCCATCTAATGCAACTTGGCAGAGGCGCTCTGCCTCCTCTGAACAAGGTCCTGAGCAGGAGGTCACTATGTACACGCTGCTCCAAACACCACAAAACTTTGAACACGGAGCACAGGGGGGGAAACAACAACTTTCATGTTTTTTCACTGTGCACACAAGCGTGCACAATGCCTGAGATGAAACAAACTTTAGAGCAAACACTCGTTATGTCTGTAGAACTGCAAAGATTCAAAAAGCTTCTGTCTCAAATCATTCATTCGTTCACTGCTCTTTTGTCCACATATATGGAGCTCTATGCAGAAGACTATGTAATGAGTTTATTTCCTCTGTGCTGGTAATTAAGTCATTGCTGACACAGAGTTAAAATTTGAAAAATAATTGCCAGCAACATGAATAGATACTGGCATGCAGTATATATATATTATACTGAGTGTGTTTTCTTAGTTTAAAACTTTGTGACAGTTTATATTGTGGCACGTTATTCTCATTTCTCACATGCATTGTCACTTTCCCTTCAGCACAAAGCATGAGGTTTCCTTGAGTACACTGTATAGTACTCATTATGCTTTCAGTATACTGTTTTTCAGTACTTGGGAAAAAATAACACCCTGATATTTAGGAAAGAATCTAGAAAAGAAAAATGAAACTTCCTCCTGCAGCTTTCCACTCTTTGTTTTAAGCCTCTCCCATAAGACAACACATGCAGATGGGGCCTGAGATTAAGTCAATACCAAGGTTTTGCTCCACATGGTATTCTGGCATCACTCTCCTTAGTGAAAGCTCTCCTGTCATGTGGTAGATTTTCACACTACACCAAAAACATGGTACCTTCCCCAGCATTAAGCTCATATAATATAGCAACAATGTCCGCAGGTCTTCAGTCCAGCTGAGGACCTGTGTTCCTCTTTATTTTTTTAAATAATCATGTTGAATTGAATAAGACTTGAAACTAGTGTTTAAGACCATACATGGACATGTTTTTGCAAAAAGAAAGATTCCCCCCATGCTGGCCACCAGGAAGACTAAAGCTTTAAGCCATTGCCACATTAACTTCAATTTTCAGATCCAGTAGCTACAGTTGTGGTCAGAAGTTTACATGAATTTCATGGTAATTTTAGACATTTATGGCATTTCTTTGCTTTGTTCTTTTTCCACAGTGGTAGTCCTTTTTTACAACTGAAAGTTTCTCTTTTCTAAGATTTGTTTGAGAGCATTAATTGGATTGATCAATATTCTAAACAATGGGAAAAACCAAGGAACTCAGTGAAGATCTATGAAGCAGCTTTACACCAGTTAGGAAGGTCTTTTAGAGCTACTAAGCTATTATTTAAACAACTACAGATTTCAAGATAATCAGTTCAACTGTACATAAATACAAGTTATTTGGATGCAAGAGTTTTACTTTGCCATGGACAAAAGTGCCGACAAAGCAGAAAGCCCTGCTCAAGCTTGACTGAAATTTGGAGCTGCTCACATGAATGAGTTGAGAAAAAATCTATTGGCAGACGAGACAAGGATTGAGCTATTTGGCCACAATGACAACAAGTATGTTTGGGAGAGTAAAGATGAGGCTTTCAAACCTTAATATTGTACCAGCTGTAAAGCATGGTGGTGGTAGCATCATGATCTGGGCGGTATTGATTCCTGTAGGACTGGCACATTGGACAAAGTGGATGAAATAATGAAGGAGGATTACCTTCAACTTCACCTCAAATGAACAGCTAAACAGTTAAAAAATGGGCACAATTTGCTGTTCTGAGATTATAGTGATACCAAACACAGATGAAAACTGGTTTTGGAACAGATAGAGCAGGCTAACATTTAGCTTCCTAACTGGCTTTCCCTAAAACCTAATATCAGCCCCCATTGAAAATGTATGGACTATATCTCTGTTTGTGCTAAGAAACAAATCAATTTAAAAAACTACCAATTTTACATGGAAGAGTAGTCAAATTTGGTCAAAATGTAGATGGCTACCAAAAGCATCTGGTTGAGGTGCAACTTAGTAATCGGCAGTGTAGCTGTTATTCTGGGATCTTAACTTAACAATATAAAGCGCCTTCAGGCAACTGTTGTTGAAATTTGGTGCTATATAAATAAAACTGAATTAAACAAATATTCATCAGAGTGTATTTTTTAAGGCTGTACATATAAATCTTGACCCTATATGGATTAGAGAGAATGCAAAGTTGATATTTCTGCAGCCACTTATTATTTTTAAGTCTTTAAAGATGTTTGCTGTACAATCATTCCACCCTGAAAAAAGATCAATTCAAAGAAATCAGTAAAAGCTCAAAATTACTGTGATATTCATGCCCATGATGAGTCTATGTAAACTTTTGATCCCAGCTTTATGTCAATATAACTGTATCCGTTGTATAAAATTTATAATTTTATGTAGACAATAAAGTCAGTGAAAAAATACAATTCTGTTTTATTTATATAGCGCCAAATTCATCACTCACTGAGTTTGGGCTTTAGGCAATGCTTGTTGTCTGCTGTAACCAAGGTTTAGATTTCACAGCAGTAAGTATGATATCATTATTTGTAGCAGTTTAAAAAAAATGTCTTTCAGTGTGTCTGGCATCATTTTGTGGAATCAATTTACCAGCGCCACACACTTCAGGGTTTCATTTTCAGGTTGACTGGTGAATTGTGCTGCTTAGTCCAGTGTGAAATAGAACACAACGCTGCTCGTTTGATCCTTTCATTTCTTTTTTGAATGAAACCAAACATACAATTTGGGGTAAATCTGTTCAGGCAGAAAGCCTCGCTTTAATCATTTGCTTGATTAGCAAACGGATCAGACACTGACCTTCGTGCTCATTTGATGGCATCACTTTAAACAACAGCGAACAATTTTTGGCCAAAAAGCTTTGTATTTACCGACCTCAGACAGTTTAACTTCTCAGTGTTCGGCAGTGATGTAAACGTTTGCTCCAGGGTGTGTGGGTAAACTGTGACATTGCTGGTGGGTGTATGCACAGGTTTACAATGGCCACATACAACTCAGTGGTTGACAAACTGTGCTACATTAGACTGAGAATAATGGCAGTTCACAGGAGTCCATACGGTCTGATGAGCTACGGGCCTATAGAAATTTTGTTGGGTGTTATATTTTGTGACACATCGCATGAAGGTTTCTTCATCGCACAGCTCAAATCTACCAAAAAATCATTGAAGAAGACCTCTTGCTACAAGCTGAGGTTTAAGAGAGGGTGGTTCTGCTCAGGGCAGCAGAGAAAGCTAATTAGTTTTATTTGGCCTCAGACAATGTTTTTGTCTGTCGCAGTGGTCGGTGTGACAGAGTGGTGATAATAAAAGATGTGAAAGACTACATTTTACTCTCCTAGCTAGTGATTTCCAGGAAAAGCCTGTAAACAGACAATGGTAATCAAAATGGTATGTATGATACTAGCTTTATACTCCATTTCACATTATGCTGTATACTCCAGCAACATCATTACTTTTTGGGATTGTCATGTTTACAGTTGTACACAGCTGGAGGAAAGAAATTTTGTGTTTCTGTCAGGATCCCACATCGAGGGCCGGCTTAACTAAATGGGGCAAAATAGCAGATGAGCATAATCCCCAAATAGTACTGATAGGTGTGATTAAGTCTCTTTTCTAAACACAGGTGCAAGCATTTCTTTCCTATATGACATGCATGATAATGTAGTGCAAAGAAAGAGTCATTATAATGGAAACAGGCTCTGGTAATTGACAGGGTTCGATGTGGAAATCGTTAGCTTCATAGCATAATTGCCTAAGTCACTTTGACCAGACAATGACTTAGGCACTTATGCTATGAAGCTAACGAAATGCAAGTCGAGTGCCAATATTTTGAGAGTTTGTGGGGCAGTCTTGCGGTGTGCTGTGATCAAAATTTCACGGAATGTCAAAGTGCATGCTGCTGAATTTGTAGGTCCACCACTGAAAACAGTCGCGTCGTTAGAGTACAGCTCACCAGATCACTATGCAAACCCTGTGCGCTGTCCATGGTCCTGAAATTTTTAACAATTTAATTCATTTAGTGTTTCACACTTTAAGTATAATAAAACCTTAATAATGAAAATGTGATTTTAAAGTTTGTTAACACGAATGCATTGGTTAGAACAAAAACAATATCTTCAGGACAGAGTTCAAAGGAAACATTGCCATCCCTCCATTCTCTCTGTTTTTCAGCCGTTTTGCTTCGAATCTCCTTTGTTACAGCCATTGTATGACACCGAAAGCTGACACCAAAATTCAAGAGTTGGAAGAAGTTTTTTTGCACCTGTTATTGCATGACACCTTTTGTTTGAAAATTCCAGGTAATCTCTTAGTTCATTATCAAATTTAGGATTAGGTGTCTTAGTAATCTCTTTGTTTTGATCACATTTTTGAAACCATCAACTCTTCTACATGTGTTCTTAAAATTGTAAAATTGATTCTGATTCCCCCACTGTGCAGCCATAACTACCACCACCATATCAAAAAATAAGAGATGCTTCTTTTGGTGCTAAATATCGGCACAATAGCGTTTGAATGTCGCAAACTTGGTTTAAGTATTATCCTCGCTACATGTTGCTCCAGAAATCCTTATGAAAGAAAGTTGGGTTGCAAAAATCTAAACTCTTAGTAGCAATCTTGTCACTCAGCTGTCTTTGTAAATACCGACAGTACTTCTTTTAACGTACTGGCGTAACAAATTGGTAAATCTGGCTCTCAGTGTTTGCTCTCATCCTTTATGATTATGCAAAATAAAGTTATCAAACTTTATGCACAGTGCCCATTTTCATTCCAGGCACAATGCAATGCCCTAAAGCTCACATGCTGTTGTTATGAACGAGCTGAACTGATGAGCAAATCAAGATAATGTGCTAGTTCCTGCAAAGAAAAATAAAGAAGGAAGTTATGGTGTAAAGATAAATGCTGCCAGCATGATTGTCTTGGTGATGCACTGTGTGCACCAAGCACTTTTATTCAAAGTAATCAAAACAGAGCTTCAGTCAGTTTTGACAATTAAAGGCAACAATAAGTTTGTTTGGCTAATTTGTAAGAAAATGATGCTCTTCACGTGAACAACATCCCAATATTTTACCTTATAGTTTTTCCTGATTTGTATACTCATGCTCGTGTACAATGTGTGTAGCCGTGTGTCCCAGCTGCAGGAGCTTCACAGAGCCTTGCTTGTAAAATAGAAGAGCAGCTGCTGGTCTCATCCTTGGCCATGATATTTGAAGGTGACTCCAGCAGGTGTCTCGCTTACAGTTTTGGACCTCTGGAGTATGTTAAACTCGGCCTAGGCCTTGAAACTTTTGATACCCTTTACTGTGACTTTAGTGTGCGCACACTAACTAAAATGAAGAAAGAGCAATAAGAGGGAATATTTGATTTGTGCAAAATACAGCAAGCCAGTACTGGGTGATAAAAATTAAACATATACCAACAATGTGTTTAAAAAGTACTTGAAAGATCAAGCATATTCTTCTTAAGTTCATCTTAAACTAATAATGTAGATAGAGACTGAGAAACTCCTTCTATTAGTGCGTATGAATTTCAAAGAGCTGGTGGAATATGAAAGGTGAAAAGGCAGGCAGCTCCAGGAGGACAAATCAAAGAGATTAAAAAAAGCAGAGGATCTTTTTGAGTTTCACAAACAGTCTTTATAAATGTGAACGCCTTGCAAAGGTCAACAAATGTGTTACATCTTCCAAAACAACAACATAAATCACATTGCACTTTGCCACTGTGCATTGCTTACTTTGATTGATATAGTTTGTTTCTTGCAGGTGCATGCCTCCATGATCCTTGTGTTCTGTATTTTTTCTACCTTTTTGAAAACACTAACATACTTTGCTTTTTACATTAAAAGAAATGTGTCTGATGGAGTTCAATAAAAGCTGAACACTTCGTCTATTTAGAGGTGGTTGCATGGGATTAAAGACTAAGTATGGCAACATTCTCTTTGTTTCTTAATGTCAACACCTATTAAACTGCCTGCTTGTCTATGTGCTCAAGCATCATATATTCCTGTACTGCAAGATCCTCTTGCAAGGTTCTGCATATGGAAGTGCACATTCACTGTAGATTACTGTAATATTTCTCCAGCTTCACCAGGGATGACAGATAATACAGCTGATGCCAACTTTCCAAAGTTATAAAGTCTCCTCCACATTATAAACACTGATTGGTCAACGTGAACATTTAAAGCTATATGGTAATGTTGATATTTATGAAGCTCATCTGTCAACCATCTTTGCGAAGTGTCAGATTTACAAAGCAGCGCAAATGGAAGTAAAAAGTTCTGCAGGTGATCTCCGGTAAACAATGTGCAAATGTATCAACACAGACACAACCATTACATTTTTTTTATGATGATCAACACAATCTTCAGTGTGTTATGCCATTTAGTAACACACTAACACACAAGTGCAGTTTGTAACTAGTAATTTGGTAATCATGAGTGTGGGTTTATCCTCACAGGAAACAGTGTAAGGCAGGGAAGGAAATTCAATAAGTTGAAGCTACTGCAGCTGTGCCACGTGCACAGATGTGCAGAGTGCTCTCATTTTTACTGCATCCTGCTTGATTCCATTGGTATCTAATCAGACACATTTCAAGCTGTGGGCAACAAAAAGGACATCAGTGAGGTTAATGTTTCAGCAAAATGTCCAACTGCATTCAGTGACACTGTTATAGATTCATTATATATTTCACAGTATTAGTGTGGAATATACTAACAGCTGCATTTTATCAATTTGTTATGTAATAGAGGCAACACAAGACAAGAGTATCCTTACAAAAGGCAAACTAGATGAAATTTGATTTGTGACGTTTGAGAGCTTTGTGTGCACAACTCTGATAAGGCAACGATTTGCTTATCTCTGAGCAACAATGTGCAGACGATTCTTAAAGACTGGAAACCGTTCGCTGTAAAACTAATAATGCATCCATGGCATAAATGCTTTTTCTAACTTAGCAGCTATCCTCCTCTCGCTCCGTCCCTACACGTCCTCTCTGTTATGTTAAAATGCCAAGACTGAGGACCAGAAGTGTGCAAAGCTAACCTTGAACATTCTCAGTGGCATCTTGCAATTTTGCACTTTGAAAGGGAAACTCCAACGAATACATTTGCAATAATGCCAGTCGAATTCATAAATGTTTCCAGCTTTCAGCTTTCAGTCACAGACTCACAAAGCATCGCTTTGGTAAATCCCAAGAGCAGTCTTTTAACATTAAAAGAGTGCCGGCTTCTGTTTTTTTAATGCTGAATATACTATACGGCTAAAGCTGATGAGTCACTAGTTCTGTAGATGTTTGGCTCTGCTTGAAGATTGTGCTAAAAGAAAAGTTGCTCAAAGAAAAGGGCTCAAAAAAATCTATTAACGTTTGTCCTGTGGGAGATCGTGACTGTATGAGGTAAATTTCATGGCAACCTACAGTTTGTCACAACAGAGACACGTGTAACTCATAACCACAAAAACCAAGTTTATGATTGGATTAGAAAAACCAAGGAATCACCAGTGTCAGAAAACATAATCCTCTGCAACCCTTTGTGTATTCACCTCTTTGGCAAGTGGTGCTGAAGCCAAACTAGTGACCTCCATTTATACCGAAGCAAAATACCGACTTGTTGAAGTCTCGACAACAGCGCGTCCTTCTTCCTATTCAGGAATCAGCTCCTGTTTATAGATCACTATGTAACCCCATATATTACTCACACTAAAGTAAATTTGAATTATTCATTTAATGGTATTCAGGTGACTGAAACTGAACCGGCGGCCACTTGTCCGGCCAGTTGGAGTAGGCGGTCATGAATAATGCAGGTTTGATGTGAATCGCTTCAGAAACAGGGTGCCGGAGTATAGAGGGGAATCTGGATGAAAGGTAAAATGAATTTATAGAAATCAAATGGGAGGAATTTAGATTAGATTGTAAAAAAGTAATACATAGTAATTCAGGGTATTTTAGACAGTCTGAAAGGAAGGCCGTATTATGATCCCGAGAACATTTATCATATCAGCTGCTGGTTTGCTTTAGCAGCATATTTCCCATAATTCCATATAAAACAAATCATTTTATTCAAATATAATTGCCAATAGGTACACCCGGGGTCCAAGAGCTTTTTGAGCTGATCTGCCTCAGCAAAGAAGCTGAAAGGTATTTAAAGATAACCCATCACCTTTTAGAAAAATGTCTCTGTATATTTGTAGTTCTAGTCTGATTATCTTTATTCAGGAGCAGCGGGCTGATGAGCCATAAAGTACTGGCAGGCAGAATTACACACCCTCGGTCTTTTCATAGGATTTGTTGACAATTTGAAAAACCCAGAAAAAAGTCGGCCTGGTCCTTCAGCATTTGTCATATTGATTTAATAACCCAGCGTACTGGGTGAAGTGAGAGCAATGTTTCCTAACATCAATAGTTCTAAACTGTTGTGCCAAACAAATACTATTTATCAGAGCAATTCATCAGCCTCATCAGAAAAATGTTTTTCTACACTTCTTCATATCTTTTGATCCTCTTTATTTCTCTCCGATTGCAATCAACTCTGCAAAGCCTGGAGATTTCTCACGCTGCCTATATCAATCAGTCACTCGACCTCTCCTCTCCCACTGTGCTTTTTATTTCGCTCTCCTTGGGCTTAGTCTTAGTTCAGATATCAAATATTAATCAAGGCAGGTTGAGAAGCAGTTGATCGGCTGTCGCTTCATTGATCTGCCTGCTACTCTTGGCAATGAGGAGTCCCCTGCAGTTGGAGTTATATGTTCAATAAGCATTTGGAGTTTCAAATGTGATTTGTCTTCCCCTCCATCACTCTTCTATTTATATTGTTTCTATGTATGTCTATATTTTAGCAACCTCTCGGAAATACATCTCTGCAAAGTTGTGATGTTCCAGAGTTTAAATCGGCCATGTTAGGGAAGTTCATTGAAGTTCAGGCGAGTGAGTGCACATCTGCACTAACCTTGGCAGTTCCTGCTACTGACTAATGGAGAAAGTCCTGCAAGTGCTTTAATAATTCTCAGCAGACTCATGTTATTTAAATTCAGATTTGGACTCGTTCAGTGATTTATTTTCTTAACCTGCTTATCCCTTCTAAAGGGGAATGGAGCTGTCCCAGCTTGCACTAAGCAGGGCTTGAGGTCAAACCCCAGAAAACACATCCAATTACACTTAGCAACAGATAGGCTGTTGGCCTACTGTGACCCCAGACACGTCTTTTCAGGACTTTACCTTCATCTCAGCTTCATTTCTCTGGTCCGTAACGTCCAAAAAGGTGATTATGTGATGGCGATAGCACATTTCTATGGCGTAAGAACTATCAGGTTTTACTTTTAAAATGTATAAAAAAGAATGGTAGAACAAGTGTGTATGTCTTTGTGTTGTTGATCAGCTATGCTAGCAAGGCCCTAGAGAAACAGAAGCTAGTCAAGGCTTCTGGGGGGGCTGGAACCTATCCCAGCTGCCATATGGCAAGAGGTTGAGTACGTTGTGGGCAGACTGTCAGTGAATCACAAGGCTAACACAGAGAAACAGACAACCATTCACACTTACAGCCGATTTATGATCACCAGTTAAACATGCATGCCCACGCAGCCTCAGAGAGAGCAAATTCCAGATAGGAAGGCCCAACTAGCTGTTGGATTCAGACCCAGGATCTTCTTGCTATGAGGAACCACTTGAGAGAAGCATTACATTATAGAGTATTCTTTGTTAGAGCTTTTACATGTTAACCTCAGGTTACAAGGTAGGTTTTCTGATCACTTTTCATCCAGTGTTGAGTGGTCAGAGTTATTATTTTCCAGCACAGATGTTGAACCTATATACTGCAATATTCTCAGTATGTACATGGTGGCAACATTAAACATGTAGTGTATAAAGGCCATTTGATCAGCAGATATGCTGCATGTGATAATCTTTTTAGAAACTGCAGTCAGTCAGTATCGTGTCAGAGACATTACAAGAGAGATGCTAATGTTAAGTATGGCCTAGGAGCTTCTGGTGGGATCTTGGTTGTGTCTTCAACTTTTAGATCCAGCAATGTGCTGTGAAATTTCAGCTTTTTTTTTACTGAGTTTGTGTGCTGTGAAAAAGTTTTGACTAGACTACAATATGAAAAGTTGCTTAGCAACCATGTACACTGGGCAGCCGTCTGGAAACATCACTGTTCTGTGTTTTGACTGCAGCAGTGTTGTGCAACACACCAGCAGGGCTCTCATCTACCTCTGATTCTTCCAGCCTGTAAACCACCGGGCATCTCCCTGCTTCGGCACTTCATTTAGTACATCTAAATGGCGTGGGCTGTTGATTAATACAGAGGAAAATGTGATGTGAGCTGACAGGAGCCGGAGCCGCTAACTAGTATGATAAACGTTGTTTATTATCCTGAATTGGATAATCTGATCTTGAGACTGACATTTTTAATCATTGATCTGTCTGTTGTCTGCTGGCGCAAAGACCTGTGCTTATAGAACCTCACTGCAATCCACAGTGACAACAAAAGGTGAACTGCTGTTTATACTAAGCATAAGTCTAATTTATGAGTCTAACTTACCAAATCTCAGCTCAGATAAACATGCAGTTAACATGAACAAAAGTGATGACCTTGAGTTCTTTGAGTTTCAATCCTGGTTTGATTTGATTTCAGATAAAAGACATTATTATGCAAATCTATGGTAAGTTTACATGTCAATCATTTGATTCTGGGGTGTTGTCTTGCTGTGAGATCCCAGTGTAAAAACATTAACCCACGCTCGGTCAGACCCCTCTGCTTGGTAACCCCAGCATGAAGTGGAAAATCTCCTATCCAGTCTTCCAACCAGATGATTAGTTTACAAGCCAAACCAGAGACAACAAATTCCTGCCAGTTGAACAGATGTGCTTTCCTGCCTTAATTTCCCAGCTGCACTTCGAGTAGTCATTCCAGTTTCAATAGCGGCTTGTGGAGATAATTATAAAACACGTTTTTGAAGAGGACCTCTTCACCAGAAGTGTTGAAATTCAAATCGGTGCATCATGGGACTACCCTATATCCTGTTGATTTACATTTCCTTCATGCAAACGACTGAATTAGACATAATTCCTATGTAAACACATTACTGCAATAATTTGGTACCTATTAGGAAAATGTGCCATCCTTTTGTAACAGCACATTGTTATTTTTTTATGAGACACTTGCAGTAATTTAAAAGAAGATTTCAACATATAATAGGGTGATTACTACTCTTATTCAGTTTTTCCTTTGAATGAGAGTGAGATGAGATGCCAGTGTCGTAGTTTTATTTTAGGCACAGGGATTTATTCAGGACACTGTTAGCCCAGGCTTACCTGAGGGTTAAAAGATGTAGGGTCGGCAATGACCAATCACAAACATGGAGAACTTTACTATCAGCGAAGAGCAAAGCAAGTTCATTACCCCTAGGATATCTTTTTTTCCTTTTCTGGATTCAACTACCCTTTCCTTAGGAGTCCCACTAAGCGATATCAACTTGGTTAATCAAACCAATGAGTCTGGGGATAAATAGAATAGAATAGAATAATCCTTTAATTGTCCCACAAGGGGGAATTTGGTTGTAACAGCAGCAAAAAAAAAGCACATATACAAACAGAACAGGACACAGAATGGAAACACACACAATCTTTACAGAAAAAAGTATTTACATCATGGACAATAGTTACAAAAACAGAGTACTGTACAGTTATTAAGATTATTGTACAGATACAAATGGCAAACCCAGGTTGTAGTGTGCAGACAGAGCAGGGTACTGGAAAATGTTTAAATAATTAAGAATATTTAGAATATTTAGAAAAAGTGCAGATTGCGCATTGTATCTGTGCATTAAAAAGTAAACGTGTAACTTCCAATAAGTTAGTATATATATAAACTGAGAAAAATAATGTGCAAGTTATAACAGTAGTAGTTGTTCCGTTGATTAGTGCAAATTACAGCACTGATGTAAACATCTATGTTTGTTGGGAGCAGTTTTGATTGTACAGGCAGGTGTCTCCTGGCAGCAGAGAGATATTTTACAAACAAAGAAAAAATCCTAAAATCCAAAGCTTTACATGTAATACACACCAAACACAGTTTACTGCAGTGAAGACAGTGTGTGAAAGCATGTGTAATAGGGGGAATACTGTACAGTATGTGTAGTAGGCCACTGAAAAGCATGCTAAGTAAGACTGGACAGGTCCACTTAAAGCCGGGAAGGAATGCATGACTAATGAGGAAAGGAAAGCAGTGAGGGCTGAAGACTTTTCACTGCCCCATCATTAGACCATCTGACCACAGATTTAAGATGGGACTATAATTAAAATAAAATTAAGGCACTGCTTAAATAGAGCAATTTATTCCTTTGGCATGTTCATGACAGTTTTAGTCTTTTTCTTCCAGTTTCAGCTATTTTTCAATAGTATGACAGCGAACATTGAAAAAAACTAACATGGACAGTTTGGATTCGGCAAACAGAGACACTCTCTACTAACACTTTACTTTTTGATAAAGTTTATAGTTATGGCTGGATCAACTGACCCTAAACCCTCCCTTAGCTATGCTACATAGGCTTAGGCTGCTGGGGGCTTCCCATGATGCACTGAGCTTTTCTTCTTCACTCACCTCTTTGACTGTGTGTTTAGAGACCACTCTGAATTTAATCATTAGTTATTATATCTCTGGTTCTTTTCCACAGTGTGTATTTTGTCCTATTTTCCTCCCCTCACCCCCAACTGGTCACGGCAGGTGTCTGCCCCTCACTGAGCCTGGTTCTCCTGGAGGTTTCTTCCTGTTAAAAGGGAGTTTTTCTTTCCCCCTGTCACCAAGTGCTTGCTAAAGTGGGTCATCTGATTGTTGGCATGTTCTCTGTACTATTGTAGGTTCTGTATCTTAAAATATAAAGTGCATTGAAGCAACTGTAAATAAAATTGAATTGAATTGAGCTGGTATTTATTCAGTGCCTTTCTACTCTTTTGAGTAGAGCACTTTTTTCCCTTACATGTATTCATGTGAATATTTTCACATGAATCATTTGATTAGTCGATATTACTCAGGGTTAAACTTGAAGTTATCTCACCAGGCTTTGTGATAGATTGAAAAATTGAACAAAAACTTTCTTTAAAAAGGATTTTGAGGGAAACAGTGGAACTCTTTTTTGGTAAACAACAGCCTGGTGACCTGTCACAGCTTTAACTTAAAAAGTAAGGTCACAGCATTACGCCCACTGTGAAAGAAAAACGATCTTTTCCTACATGTCCTTCGGCAGCTTCTCTTCACAGTCACACTTTTTTTTTTGTGCTCCTTTATTGGTCATTACTCGTCCTCTCGTCTTCCCCTATTGTCTCCTTTTTTCTCTCACACATTCATCTTTTCTCCTACTCCAGCTGTTTTTCCTCCTCAGGTCTTCATTAAAACTTGATGGAGATGAGTGAAGCCAATAATCTTCAAACTTTTTGAACAACCAGGCCTGAAATCAATAGGATTCCTTAAAAAAACACAAAAGGAAAATGAGAATAGGAGAAGCTCTGGTTTATTAAATATTAAACAGTAAATCTCTGGGGAGGTGGGGAGGAGCTGTGGCGATGCAGTGTCTGACCCAATTAGCATCTCCTGTTCACCTGCCAGGCTACAGCCGTGGCTCCTCTCTTGACTTTTACCCATCACGACAAGCCTCTTCTGGGACAGACACACTCTTCAGCAGTGTTACCTCCGCCGTCTTGTACACTAATCATGACATGATGCATCTGTGCCTGTCACACCATTGAAGAGGGCCATTTTAGCTCGGTCACTATCAGCTCCAAAACGATCTCGCTCTTCAGGAGAGATGGCTGTCACAAGTCACTGTGAGGCTCCTCTGGGATGAGCTAACTGTTTTGTAATGCTGCCTCAGCTTTTTATGTCACCTGTCTTCAGTTTCCTCCAGATATTTTAGCTTAACTTTAGAAATACTCTTATGTAAACACACACATCTATTTTAGCAAAAACGTTTTTAGATTTAAATCTGCATTATTCAGCCTGATTGTTGAGGCCCTGCATCATGTCGTATTGGAGACATTTTTGAGCACTATAGATAAAATTACAGCCCATAACAGCATCAGATATTGTCCTGTTTTAAGTATTTTGTTCTTTTAGGTGCAGTAGACAGAAACTATGGGAAAAATGCACATTTTTAAAAAATAAACCTATTGTTTTGCGGCTCTGCCCTATTCACATAAGATTAGCATAGGAATATGCCAAAAAGCTTTATATGCTTAAAAATGAGTCAATACTGGACTGAACTGTCCAATCCCTAGTCTATAAAGACATGTTATGAGCAAGGTTTTCTAAAGCCTGAAAACAAAGCCCAGAGGAGTGGCAGGAGTCTAGTTCCTTCTCTGAATTACAATATGCTCAAAGGTTATTATGGATTTCTCTGTCTGATTATGCCAGAAACATGATGGCTATCCCCCAGCTTTAAATCTTTAAGCAACTAACCTTTTAGCTTGTGTAAAGTCTAGAAAGTTTGTGTGCACTATTATCATAGTATCAGTTGTAGCTGCTCCTGTTTCTTCAAGTTACTGGTTTCATCTTCAGTGGGGGAACACATTATTTGTTTGGATCCCTATTTACATGTTTGCTCTGCAATTGATTTCTTTGTGTTTTCTTTATTTCCTGGACTGTTGGATTCTAATATTCTAATATTTGTAATAGCTGTATGCCTCGTCTGTCTTTGAAAGAAGCACCCGAGATGCTTTCTTTAAATTTCTTACCTTTTCTCCTGGATTTTTTTCTCCTAATTTTTTACCCAAACATGAACACAAACACATGGCACTGTCATGAGACGCTGACTCTTTTTGTGCTTTAACATATTCTGTATGTTTGTTCAGTGATCTGAAAAAGTGTTTCCCCTCTTCCTGATTTTTTTTGTACATTTGTCACACTTAAAATCCCTCAAATCATCTAGATGAAGTTGTTTATTATTAACAGGAGTAAACATAAAAAGGGGAATGAAAGCTAATGGAAAGTTAAGTTCAGTTTCTCTAGCCACACCCAAGCCTGATTACTCCCATACCCGTTCTCAATAAAGAAATCACTTAGATAGGACCTGCCTGACAAAATGGAGTAGACCAAAAGATCCTCAAAAGCCAGACATCATGCTGTGAGCTAAGGAAATTGAGGTACAAATGAGAAACAAAGTCACTGAGATCTCTTAGTTGGGAAAAGGCTATAAAGCCATTTCTAAAGCTGAGGGAACAGTGAGAGCCATTATCCACAAATGGTGAAAACATGGAACAGTGGTGAACCTTCCCAGGAGTGGCCGGCCGATCAAAATTACCCCAAGAGTGACCTCAAGAGTCATCCAAGAGGTCACAAAAGAACCCAGAACAACATCCAAAACATCCTGAAGGAGAATGTCCAGCCATCTGTTTGTGGCCTCAACCTGAAACACATTTAGGTTCAACAATGATCAAAACACTCCAACAAGTCCACCTCTGAATGGCTTAAAAACCAAACCAAAACGAAGACTTTGCACTGGCCTAGTCAAAGTCCTGACCTGATTCCGATTGAGATGCTGTGGCATGACCTTAAAAATGCAGTTCATGCTGGAAAACCCTACAATGTGGCTGAATTACAACAATTCTGCAAAGATGAGTAGGCCAAAATTCCTCCACAGTGCTGAAAAAGACTCATTGCAAGTTATTGCCAACAGTTGTTGCTGCTAAGGGTTATTAGGTTTCGAGTGCAACCACTTTTTCACACAGGGCCATGTAGGTTTGGAGTTTTTTCCTTCCTTTAGAAACTGCATTTTCTGTTTACTTGTGTTATCTTTGACTGATATTTAAATTTGGGGGTCACCAATTTTTCTGACAAAAACTTTAAGAACCAGAGGAGCTCCCAAAAGAGTTCCGATCATTTTACAACTCTAATTATGTTTGCTACATTAAATTTCCCTTTTGTTTTGTTTTTCCGCAGCCGATGACTGTGGGTCACTAACATTAACTCTGAAGCCACCAAAGCTGAGCTGTGCTTGAATGCAAAAAGGTGCTTTTATTTCTAAGCATGCAGACTCCTCCACAGAGGTTTTATCTATTAGTATATCCATTTTGCTTACTTTACTACCGTGTCCCAGAGAACCAGCGCTATAAACTGACTCATTGTTATAGCTATTTTAGACTTGTACATGGTGTCCAGCTTTTAATGTAGTGTAACCATAGTATGCCCCTGCCACTGTTTAACTAATAACCAAAACCTGTAGACATATCCAGTTATAGCTAACAGTTACCTAAGAAAGTATAATTAAAGATAAATATTCTAGTTTTTGTAAGAAGAAAAGGCTGTTTTTTTTTTATCTCATGTGTATGCAGTGATGTGTATGCAGCTAGTCATTGGTGTGCGCGGCCCATCACAAGGCAGGAGCCTCGAGATGAAAGAGCAGGCAGATGCATTTAAAAAAAAAAGGAAAGACAGGAATAAGCAGCAGATGGCAAAAGAAAGAATCTGCCAAAACATTTTATTGCACCTCCTCTTGTTTTCACCTTCTTCATCACTAGTGAGGAGACAGAAGGTGGAGGTAAGGAAACGCCATAAACCAAAATAATTCTGAAATCTTTGTGTAAATCAGGCATGTTTGTTTTCTGTTTCAACCCGTCACCTCTCAGCTGTGAGGGGAAGTGACAGGTGACTTAGTGTTTCCAGACACACGTCAGGTGTTCCATTGATTTCCTGTCTATCCTCCACCTGAAGCAATGAATCTGGGACGTACTTACTAGTACCTGTGTAAAAAAATCAAGAATGAAAGAGTTTACCCTTACTAGTGAGGAAAGGTGTAGCAAGATAATCGCACTCTACTGCAAATTAACAATGACTCTCATAAACTGTTCATATTTTTTCAATTTAAATAAGATTAAAATTAAACAATAACTAAAAATAAATAAGAGTTTTTTAATATTTAAATTGATATTGCTTATAGCTCATTGAAATCAGAAATCCATTTACTTAAATTATTAGAATTTGTCTTAAAATTAGTCAGTGGGTATTATTGAAGCCTGTGTTGCTTTGACAGAAGCCCTCAGCTCATCTGTATTTTGGTGTTTGGTGTTTCTCTTCTTCCTCGTTATAATACTCCATAGATTCTCTGTGGGATTTGGGTCATGTAAGTTGGCACTGTGGGAAGGCGCTAAGTCCTGCTGGAGAGGGAAATTGGTGTCTCCATAAAGCTTGTCAGGAGGTGGATGAATAAAGTGACCTCCTGGTAGATACTGTGTTGACTTGGACTTGTTAAAACACAGTGGACCCGGCCGCCTCCAACACCAGCAGGTGAGACGGCACCCCAAATCATCACAGACTGCGGAAGCTTCACACTGGACTTCAAACACCTTGGATCCTGTGCCACTTCACTCTTCCTCCACACTCTAGGACCTTGATGTTCAAATGAAATGCAAAGCTTACTTTCATCTAAAAAGAAGACTTTGGGCCACTCAGCAGCAGTGCAGTACTTTTTCTCCCTAGCTCAGGTATGATTCTTCTGACGTAGTCTCTGCTTCAGGACTGTCCTGATATTAGGAATGTAAGCGCTGCAGCTCGTTTCCTGAAGACATCTGTGCATGGTGACGTCTTCATGGTTGATGCACTGATACCCGCCTCAGTCCTTTCCTTCTGAAGCCTTCCCAAGTTCTTGAGTTGATTTTTCTTGACAGTCCTCTCAAGGCTGCACCTTTTCCTACCACAATTTTTCTTCCATCACCCCTCGATAATATGCTTCAAAAGCCAGTTGAACAACAGCTTTTTCAGCCCTGATCGTCTGTGTTTGAGGGGGTCTTTTTGCATCTTACCAAGATACTTCCCATGTGCCTCCTGGGTGAGGTGTTCTGGGCACGTCCAACCGTTGGAGCTCTTGGAACATCCAGGGCTTGCTGTGAGATTGTATCTATCAGCTGGCTTTGGAGAGGTTCTGTGTCTTCCTGGATTAGCTGGAGGAGGCGGCTGGGGAGAGAAAGATCTGGGCATCTCTAAGAGACTGCTCCACAGACCTGGAAAAGCAGCAGAAAACGAATGGATGGATTTAATTTGATTCATTATTAATCTACCTGTTGTTCTCAGATTAATACACTCTTTACAACACAGCTCAGGGTGACTGTGTATGCTTGTCCTCTGCTGTTCTTTTAAATATGCTATATATTTGAGGTTAAAGATCCCGTGTCTTCTAGTTTAGATTTAAACTGGAAAAAGGCAAAGCATTGATTTGAGCTAAGTTTGACTATCCCTTACCACTTGCCTCTAGCTTGTGGGAGGCACATAATTGTAGTACTGGGGAAAAAAAGTATTTTATGTAAACCCACAATCATTACATATTCCTTGGCAGTTTAATTGGGAGGACAAGTCATTATTATAAAAAACATATTTTCTGAAGAATAGGGTTTATTTTTCTGGCTCAGGATGGTGAAATCCCCGTCGTCTATCTTATAAAGAGCTGATTGGTTTGTTTTTGGGAATCAAGCTTGAAATGTTGAGATTAGAATTAAAAGTGACAAAAAGTTAAAAGCCTGTGATGGAATAATTCCTTCTTTTGCTTTCATGACACTTTACCAGTCCCTGAAGTCTTCTCAGGTCTCTGATTCATATTCATTTGCTGCTGCTTGAAAGATGAGAAAGAATCATCTGAATCAAACACTCGTGCCTCTGCCCTGAAAAAGCTCTCGTTGTCTGCAGTGCGTACATGAAAGCTTGGTTCTCTGCCATTTCAGGCCTCAGTAAATACCAGCGCAAGACCAAAACACGCAACACTTTTTAAATTATTACTTCAAAATGCATCACCTAATTGTGCATCTGTGGAAGAACTTCCTCTTTTTTCCAAACTCAAGTGTGACAGATGAGATGCTGTAAACAGCTATGTGACTCGGGGCTCTCGGGAGTGGCATTTGCACTTTAGTGGCAGATTTTTTATGTCCTCAGAGAATTTTCATACACAAACAAACAAGAAGCAGATTTTTGAATGGCCTCTATATTTTTTATTTCTCTCGATGTGTCATATAGGGATGAATCATCATGCTGAGATAAGTTAACCTCAAATCAGTAACATATTTAACAAGTTTATGCCTTAAATTGAAGTATTCACTTCAAACTGTCAATGTCATTTAACGTAAATTCACCTGTAATACTACCCGGGTCTGTACCACTTTCTGACACCGGAAACTGCATTTTTAATATGAAGCATTGTATTCCCCTCTGTCAAGCATGCTCCCCTAATCTTTACATATACTTAGAAGTGACAGCAAACAGCTCGTCTTGCTTGTTGTGTCCCAACAATGCACGCTGACAACTGACATGATGCTGCTTGAGCTGCTTGACACATGACAGATTTGTTGTTGTTGCTTCTGGTTGTATCCTTTTCTGAAAGGTTATTTGTATTTCTGCAGTTAGCATATTCCACATTCAAGCTGTAAATGTAAAGCTTCAAAATCAATTCTGATTTGAAGAATGAATGAAGTGACTTTATATGCGTAAAAGAGGACAATCAGAGAATATCTGCTATTCTGCAGCTTTCCCCCTCACTTTTATTATGTTTCAGTGACATGGGGTTATTGCTTTTTTCCAACCTGCAATATTTCTGTCATTTTTTTTTTTTTAAAGTGTGATCCAGTCCCAAAAGCCTGACAGACAGCGTTAGAGAGTAGCTGCTGGACATGGTGGAGCTTTAGCAGGTGATGCTACCACAGATGCTAACACAAACACCGCTTCATATGATTATTTTAAACAAGCAGCTGGTTGCTATCACCCACATAATCAGGTGATCCTATATAATTGTAAGTAGCTCATCTAAACTGGCTGAAAATTAAGTGAATATGTTAATCCCAAAAAATAAACTTTCTCAAATAGTGAAGAAGTGCAGTTTGAGGCCAGAGCCAAAAGAAGCCAGCCGGTCTCCACAAAACACAACGGAAATAAACATGTTTACAGCCTGGTATAAAAATCGGTTTAGGTTTCAGTAGCTGATTGCATGGGGAGTGAATTTTTATAAAACTTATGCATTATTAAGGGTGTGGGCGCTTTGAGTGACAGGTGGGTGCTCTCTTGTGTTCAGTGTTTGGTTGTGTTAAAAAAACTCTAAAGATGCTGCTGTTCATGTTCCCCATATTTCTTTTACATTTAATTCTGTTTTCCACTATAGTATGCAAAAAAATTCTCATAGGATTCACTGGACGAAACATCAGACACCAGGTGACCTGAGGTTGAGCAGGCCCCAAATTACATCCCAGCAGCAACCCACAGATCAGCCCTCTTAATCCAAAACCACCTTGCAACGTTTTCTGCAGCTTTGCTCACAGATTGAATGGCCCTCCTCTTGGCCTCTCCTGTAAGTCTCAACCACGTGAGGACTTTGCAGAATGAACGTCCTGCAAAACCTCTGCATCCGACTTCAAGCTCATAGAGGTTGCTGCACTCTTCCATGATTTCTTAGCACTTATTGGATTTCCTCTCATTCACTTCCTCAATATACACTTGCCATATTGGTAGCTGTAGCTCAGAAGTGTCCAGTCTGCATGGCAAAACATCCTTGATCAAGATACTGAACCCCAATGCATTCATTGGAGTGTGAATATTAGATAGAAAGCACTTTGAGGCATGTTGCATAAAATGCTTTGAATGCTCAAATAGAACAATAGCAATAGAAAAGTACTATTTACTAGTCCCAGGCTACTGTGCGTTCCAGCATGATCGGCTGTTTTGAAGCTTCAGAGGTGATGATCATGTCAGATCTGATCTCCAGCTTCTTTTTATTCTCTTAAGAGAACCAGAGGCTCTCTCTCTTTCACAGCATGTCTTCCTCCCATTAACCCAACCAGTCGCGGCAGATGGCCGCCCCTCACTGAGCCTGGTTCTTCTGGAGGTTTCTTCCTGTTAAAAGGGATTTTTTCCTTACCACTGTTGCCAAAATGCTTGCTCATAGGGCTCATATGAGAGTTGGGGTTTTCTCTGTTTTCTTTGTATTATTGTCTTTATCTTACAATATAAAGCACCTTGAGGCAACCGTTGTTGTGATTTCATGCTATATAAATAAAACTGAATTTATCTGAAACTTGAGCATGATGTCTATATATTATATGAAACCTATTCTTTCAAATGACAGTTGATTAGAGTTAGTTGGGACAGGTCTGTTCTAGTAATTGATGCATGCACTTTTGTATGAGTTAGCATGTCTAATCATTGTGATATGACTGATCGTGACATATGTAGGCTGTTTTCTTTTGCATTGTGCGCCTATTTGTAAATATGTTTCATGGATTTTGTGTCAGAATAGCCAGATGATACAAATTCTGATCATATTGTGAAACTGGGAATGGTTGTCTTCCTTTAAAGCCTGTTGACTGTACAAACTTTCTTGAACAAATATGAGAAGATTCTGGACAGGCATAGCTGTGAACAGCCACGTAAATAATTGACTGTGAATTTAACACTAGTTTGTTATGCTTCGTTTCTATAAAATGGTGATGAACAGGAAAATAAAAGTCAGAAGAACAACTGAAGGAATAATCAAGAATTTGTGTAAACTGAAAAGCAGACTGAAATCTCATCTCATTTGATTTCATTCATTCATTCAGATTGACTTTGTTTGCTACCAAATTTCCCATTATGGGAAATAAAAAGCAGCTGCCACTGAAGCTACAGTAGCAGCTGCTGCTATATACAAATATAGGTGTTTACATAGAAATAGTTATTTCTGCTTGTGGACTTAAAACAACTTACCTGATTGCATCCGCCTCACTTGCAAATACAGTCATTTTTTTTATGGGCCGCTGACAAAACATGAAAAAGAGATGACATCTAGTTTTTTATCCCTCATAGTCGGCTCTAATTGGTTGGCTGCTCTCCAGAGCTGGAAATACAAATCAGTGGAAATAACACTAGCCTTCAAATTGCTGAACAAATTTGAGATATGGGTGATGATTCAGATGTCTGAAAGGAGACTACATCGATGGAATTTGAAGTGTTTCCTCTTTTTGAATGAAAATAGGCATCTTGTCTGGGAGCTTTCATTAGTCTGAGTATTGGCAGCATTTAAACATGATTTGTGTAGGTTGTTGCTGAGAATAAAAACAACTCCGACTGGGCTTTTCTCTTCCATTTCCTGGTCACCAAGTCTTTACGTGTCTCATCTTGTAAGCTATAAATCAGCAGTGGGCTTTAAACTGTGAATGATTGAGGGGAGAAAAAGATCAAAGTTGAGCTCACAGCTACCTGTAGGTTATACTCGACTCTTCAGTCCTATAACTTCAACAAACAGCTCCATTCATATAATTTCTATAATTAGGTACAACAAAGTGTTACGTTTATCGCAACTACTGCAGTCAGATTTTGGCTCAGATTAATCTCTTTTATATATGAGTTAATTTTTCAGTTTAATTTTACTCTGTACTTGTGTTTTTGCAAATAGTTACGTACTTTTTGTGTATTTGTGTTTGTTTTCCAGTGCTGAGTCCGTGTTCTGCAGCCTCAGCCAGAAGGTGTCACTCCATCTACAAGGGTTTCGCTCAGTGTCTGATGGCTCTGGGCGACAGTTTGACGGACAGCGCCCGCAAGGAGGAGGACACGCACGAGATACACTCCATCTGCAGGTCATTCACTGCAGTCACACTTGTACACGAGGCCAAATTAAACACAAACAGTGCAGTTTAACTCAGATCACTTTCAGTATTCAAACACTTGTTAGTGAGCATTTGGCTGTTTAAGAGAGTGGGTTAAGAAATTAAAGATAGAAGCTCTGTTTGGAAAGAATTACTGATTCTTGGAGCTGGAAATAGCATGCAAAAAAGTTTAGATAAGAATTTTGCAATTCCACCAAAGTAGCCTGCTGTCTGAAATCGATAAGGCACATAGAGGCCAAAGAATGGTACAATCTGGTACCACAGACTGAAGTCTTGGCTCTCTAATTCCTCACTAGACTTGGTCTTGCCTTTTTACATGCAGTTATGAATTGATTTTTCTCAAATAATGCTGTGTGAACATAATAATTTTTTTTTACCAGGATTAATAGCTCCTTGTAAAGAGTTTAACCGTCATTGTGAGGCAGAATAAGTCGTAATTCAGGCGTGCGCTTTACTTAGAAGGCGTTACATCCTTTAAATTGCACTCTGCAGTGTCTAGTTAAAACATAAATGAGAGTATTGTTGGGAACATAAGCTTCCTCTACAATATATTTGATAAAAGTCACTAAACCTCCAGCAGTTATTTGTACAAAACATTTTATTTGGCACAAATAAAAAAGAAAAAAAGATCAAAATTATTACAGTCAGAGATATTTGGACTTTTACCGCACAGTGTATGTGAAGGTAAATGAGCATACTATCTTAACTGTCTGTTAAATGCCTGTGAAGAAGAGGAACATAATGAAAAAAAAGAAAACACATTGCATAATGATTAGATGATTAGATGATTAGCATTATCTACACTGACATCATGTTTTAGTTAGCTGTTTTAGCTTTATCCCTCTCCAGCACATGTCAGTTAACAATGTCATTCACTCCCCTCAGGTTGAGTACTTCAGTCACTCTCCTTTTAGAAGAGTAGCTTACCAGTTACTCATCACTTCACGATGCTAATTATTACTTTTCCTTTTACCGCTACAAGTCACCATTATTAACTTGACGTTCCACTGGTGGGTCTCTAACTGTCACTTTGCTACCAGTCTCTGTTTTTGTGTTGGTATTAAACTTCATATATGATTAAAATACCAACATTTTGACCAAAAGTAAACTTGGGTCTTAAACTTGGGTACTGAAAATAAAAATATATGGGAAAAAATGGTATTTATATTATGCTGTTTGTGGTAAGCCATCAACAGGGCTTTGCACACCACCATACTGAAGATGCTGAACCACAAAACGCACATTAACTGTTTATATTTCATTCATTTCTTCCTCCCATGTTGCAAATGTAATATTCATTTGCCTTTGTGCTGTGTCTTTGACGAGTCAACATCACAGGACTGTGAATCTGCTCCCCAATAAAATAAAAAGTGATTGAACAGAGTGGGTTATATGAGAGGAATATTGAAGCTCTCATTTAAAGAGACACAGAGATCATGGTGATGGAGGTGAAATCAATTTCAACATGTTTATTTTGTTCACTGTTTTGTTTTATATGACAGTTAATTTGACATTGATGCTAAGCTGCAACTGTGAGCCTAAAACGGTTTAAGCTATGAGTGAAAACAGGATGTTTAGCTTCAAGCCTGTTTGGTGAGTAGATACTACCACAGTTACTGGTTTACTGTCACAGAATATTTAAGTCAAAGACAGGATGGAGGACGTAAATGCAGAAAAAAACTAAGAAGGCTGTAACAGTTTCAACATCTTTATCGAAAGCAACAGCAACAATTTGATTTAGAAGTTAGAAGTTAGTTCTAGGGGACAACTGGAGTTGATCAACCTGTCCAAATTAAAGGGGTCCAGTAGGAGAGTGGACCCCTCTTAATGCGGCTAAACCAGAGATAAATGTTCCTCAGGCAGAATGCAAAGCTGACTGGGTGCAAAGAGATTTTATCTTACTTTGAGGACAGGGTGAGTCCTTCGTGGAGGGGGGCGACTGGTTTGTTGACTTGCAGGTAAGTCAGTTCCAGGAGGGCAGGCGACAAGAGCCAGTGATCTGGGTGAGAACGACCAGTTTCATGGGAGGAAGGTCCCTACACCAATCTTAGGCTACGTCTACACTAATCCAGATAAATTTGAAAATGGCGTTTTTGTCTAAAAACGCTCCCCGTCCACACTATCGTTTTCAATCGTTTCCGAACAGTTGTTCATCCACACTGAAACGACTGAAAACGCTTATGTTCCTGTATTGAAATGTAAGACGATTCGACCTGCTCATTTCTATCTGCCGTTTATTTACTTTCTGGCTCTTTGAAACGTCGCGGCAAAAAGTTGAGGAAAAGCACAGAGTTTTTTAAATTGAATGACAATGAGGTGGAGTTGTTGCTGCGAGTAACACAAAAGTACAAAGTTGGAAAAGCGAGTGAGAGTTAAAGAATTTGAAGAAAAGCTATCTGGAGCATGTACAAGCTGATATTAATCTTTAATAGGGCTGTCAAAGTTGAGAGAAAACAAAACAACTCCAGTACAATGCCCTCTGCTATCTTAGTGTAATTGGTCACATGACTGCATCATATGACTGAAATGCATCATCGTTTCTGAAAGCCTGCGGTTACGCTGTCCACACTGTGACGCAAAACAGCGTTTTCAAATGTATCCACTTTTTAGAGCATTTTCCAAAAGCTCCGTTTTCCTTGACCAAAAACACAGTGTCAGTGTGGACAGAAGGCCAAAATGGAGAGAAAAAGATGAGTTTTCAAACAAAAACATATTAGTGTGTACATGGCCTTAGGTGAAGGGAAGGTTCGCTGTTAGCAGCAGGGAGCAGAAGGTTCGCAGGAGTAATAGTGGTAAGCCGATCCTTAAATGCTAGTGGGTGGTGAACTCAGTGAGTCTAAAGAAGAAACCTGAACTTGTGCTGGAGGTTCAGGGATACTGTCAAGGTAAGCACCCTTGATACTGGCTAGAGTAGGTCTCACAACAACTACATAACCAACCTACACATGAGGGGCTGGACTATAACTATCTGAAGTTTTCTTTACCGTCTTAAGTATAATCAAAGGGTGCATGGAAGTTTCCTTGTGGTGCTTTGATGGGATGGAGTCGTTAAGGCCAAACACAGCAAAAAGGTTGGTCCTCATTTGGAGGGGGAAACTGATAGATGAATTGGTGTAGCATATACAGTGATGCGGATGAAATGCGTATCTTTCATGGTAACAAGAGAATGTAGTGTTGATCCTGGACAGCTTACTCTACTGTGTTTCTGTCCATATTTGCTTATGGAGAGCTTTGCAGACCGTCACCTACACATTGTAGCTGTTTACTGTCTGCAGATATTCTCGTGCTTGTGTTTCTATTATTGTTGGTTCATTAGCAACCCACAGTGCAAAGTGATAACTTACAAAGAGCTGAAGTGAAACAAGTATTAAAAACAGTCTTCTGCAGAGATTGGCTGTTCTTTTCATGCTGTTGATCTTTGATTGTTCTTCACTCTTCTCTCTATATGTGGTGAACTATGCCATCACTGCCTTTATATGGCAGACCACTTTTCAGCCAATCAGCAGTCAGCCTATGCATGGTGTCATCCATGCCAAGCTATATGCTTGTTGGTTTTTTAGTTGGCTTAAATGCAGTCATTTTTACATGGGTTGCATACCCATCTGTGCAGGCTCTTCATAGGCAAACGGACACATATATGCTAAATCTCACATTACTGGTCAATCTATATTGCTACCATCACCTATAGACACAAGCTGTGGATGGCAACTGAAATAATAAGATCACAGAAGCAAGTGGCAGATACGAGGTTTCACTGAAGGATAGCTAAGCTCTCCCGTAAAGTCTGACTCAGCTCCTCACTGTTTTATGAAGGGTTCAGAGTAGAAAAGAGCCAGCTCAGGTGGTTGAGATCACTCCCCTTTCACACCTCATCGGTGAGGTGTTTTGGGCATGTCTGACTTTGGCAGACAGAAGACATCCTGGACATATTATGTCTCTTTGCTGGCCTTGGAATTTCATGGTATACCATAAAAAAAGCTGGAGGGGATGGCTGGGGAGAGGGAGATCTTTGAATCTCTGCTTAGTCTCCTACCCTATGACCCGGACCTGGAATAAGCAAGAAAAATTGGATGGGTGTTAATAACAATTTTGTTTAAAAGTTCATGCCGGCTATGCAAGTCCAAAGACAGATAAATCAAAGATATACTGATTTAATCTTGTTTTTATTTCAGTTTGGCTTTAGATATAAAGACTGCTGTCTCTTACCTCCTTCCAGCGTGTCTTCACTCACTCTTTAACACTCTTTTTAGCCTCTCGTTGTTTCAGCTGGAGCCCTGATAGCACTGATTAAACATGCGCACAATTTCTCACTCTTCTCTCCTCCTCTCTATTCTTTCTGTCTTCACTTCATTTCTCTATATCCTTTATCCATCCATTATTCTCCCCTTGCCCTTTGTCATCTCCGCTCACCGCTCTATTTATACATACCTCTCTCATCCATCTTTCACAGAAGACCTCTCGGGGAAGAAGATTTCTTAGGAAGGTCTTAGAATAGGACTACTGATCTGAGAGCTGTGTCTGTCAACTTAAATTTGTACAGATGCAAAATAATTACAATGAATTCCCAGAGTCACCACAGTTAAGTGTACAGAGACACATACCATCCAAGGCCACTGAAGAAAGTCAGAGTGGGAGTTACACAATTGTTGTACTGCAGAGATGTATGCCAATTAAGCAGATATTTAATGAACTATATTTGACCAGTGTTCCTCATGATATATAGAATATATCATGTGCATAAAACATGCATGCTCCATACACATCACTTCTTCTTCTCGAATTCATAGAAAGATGTTGCTCAGCTCACAGTGACTCAGGAAAAACTAACTGTAGGGAGACTTTTTGTGCAAGACACATTTTCATCAAGATCTACAAACAGTGTTATTAAAGTCCTTGAAGAAAACCTAAAGGAATTATTCTGACTATCTTCTTCTGTGACAGTGTCTGTGTGTGAGCCTCTTGTTGCTGACTCATTCTTATCATTGATAATTTTGCACTAGCATCCAGACTGAAACGGAAATATATAATTAACTATTGGGTCAAATGTAGAGGATGAATCCCTTTGTTGCTGGTGTTCGCCAAGCTTTCCTGCAGCACACCCATGAGGGTCACCATCTCGGTCTTTATTCAAACTTCAGCTATTTGTTGGAACAGTCCGGGCTGCCTAGAGGATCTGAATTATGTTGTTTTTCTGGTGCTAACACGACACTGACATTTCCTGCACAGCTAAAGGCCATTTCCCACATTTCTGCATCCAGTTTTGTGAACACCTGCTGATGAACACAACAGCTGACTTGCAACTATACAAATATACATGCAGCATTTGTGCATGAGCATGATTCACACCTGTGCACTAAAAAACATTAAGGCAATGTCCTAGCGGAAAATGAGTAGCTGCTTTGTTTGGTTGGACAACTACAACATTTTACAAAAAGGGTCACAAAAAGGCCAAGGATGTGGAACGCAAATGTATACAGAGCTTAAAATGCTGTTTTTCTGGTGCTACCAGGACGTTGACATTTCCTGCAGAGCGAAAGGCCAATTCCCATTTCTGCATCCATTTTTGTGAACAGCTGCAAACCCTTGTGAAGATGAGTGGACACTAAAATTTAAATCACTTTTAGCAAGCCATTCTTCTCCTATTTATCTTTACTGGAAAAACCCACCCTGGTTTTCACCACGCCTGCTCTTGTATAAAAACACTAACATTATTCTTTTTATGTTCATGATATCACTGTATATAGTGAGATGGTAAAGACAGCTGTTCATAAACACCAAATAAACCAACCAATAAAAAACCTTACTCATTGCTCTTCTTCTTTGCAAGCCATATATTCATTATATAAGTCAAAGTCATTAATTACAAACACTATTACACTGAAAAGAAGGGACTGGCCATCTCTTGGATTTATGTAAGCATTTTGCGTGTATTCAACACAATTGCTTCATGCTTTAAAGTGAAGTGTAACTATATAGTGTAGAAACTACATGATATGCAGAGAGGGTATATTAAAGTGTTCATATCATGTTCGAGTGAAATAAGTGAATAATATAGCAATGTTAAATCTCGCGATACTGCATGTGATTTCATCTCGACGGCTTCAGATCGTGGTTTGAGGAAGGCATCCATCTCAGTCAAGTCGAGCAGCTGCCTTTTTTCGGTAAAGCATGCATGCTTTACCGAAAAAATTTTGATAAAGCAAGGGTGGTTGTTACATTTACAAAAGTCTAACTTGTAATTTGAACAAAATAATTTCATGTTTTTATGGTGAACGTAATTAAATCATGTAGGATTTGTATCAAATTCAACAACTTAATTTGTTCTTGTTGAGATGACACGATACAATCTAGTAAGAGTGGTTAGTTGCTGGACTCATGAAATTCACAAGATCACATGAGATTTCAAACTGCAGGAAAATCACTGGAGATATAAGAGGCAGACAACTACACACACACCACGTGTATGCTATCGCTATTTATTGTGGTTTATCATAGCTTTCCTCCTTTTGCCAGTCCTGGATTGGTGGTGTGGTGGTCAGTGCTGTTGCCTCACAGCAAGAAGGTCCTGGGTTCAAATCTGCAATCTGGCTAGTTTGCACTTGGTTCTTTCTGGGTATTCTGGTTTCCTCTCACAGTTAAAAATCATGCCGTTATTAGAGTTAGGTTAACTGGTGATTCCAAATTGCCCATGAATGTAAATACAAATGGTTGTTTGTCTCTATGTGATAGACTGGTGAGCTGTCCAGGGTGTACCCTGCCTCTTAATCTATCACTTCAGGGTTATGCCCCAGTCCCCCTGTCTCTCGGATAAAGATAGGAGAATGATAATTGTTGTAAATCCATTTAATTTGTAGGTTAACCAGACTCTAGACTTTGTTGAACATTATGTAATATGAAGATAACATGTAGTATTTAAGTGACCATGTAGTATTGGGGTAAAAGCTATTGAATAGTTTTGGAATAAAATGACAAAATCGTGAACGATTTAAATATTGCAAGAGTTCAACTTACTTCATCTAAACATGTTTCAATCACATTTAATCAACACAAATTGCACAGGTTTATTGAATATGAAAAACTTGTGTTAATTTAACTAAGTTGTTTAAGTTTCTGCCAAAGCAAAACATTTGTGTGCAACCAATGTCCACTATTGAATTAAGTAAATCCAACATGGTCTTTTTTTCAGTGTAGGGTCATTGTTTGACCAACACTTGTTTACAGATTTGCATGGCACTGTTACTTGTTTAGGAGAAGACTGAAGTGAGTCTTTCATGCCCTCATTGCCAGGGATGTGGTGACGCCACAAATGTTGTGCGACAGAACCAGTGTGGTGATGTAAACTGGCTCAGATCCACAAAAGGCTGAAAGGCTGGTTTCAGCCTTCTATTCATTGAGTCATGCTGAAGTATATTTGTGGAAAGTGGAAAACTAGAAAAATGTGAACATGCAACAGGAATAGCAATCAATAACACTCAAGAAGAAAGTCCACTCAAAAACTTGGAAGAGCTTCACAAGAAGTGTACTGAGGCATCAAGAGGCACCATACACATACATTTTCAGGAAAGGAGCTATAGCTGTCACATTCCTGATATCAAACCAGTCCTGAACCACAGACAACATCAGAAGCAGCTCACCTGGGCTGAGGAGAAAAAGACTTGCACTGTTGCTCAGTGGTCCAAAGTCTTTTTTTGAGATGACATCAGCATCCTAAAGTCTGGAGAAAAAGTGGAGAGGTGCAGAATTCAAGGTGTTGGAAGTTCAGTGTGAAGTTTCTGCAGTCTGACGATTTGTGGGTCCCATGTCCTCTCCCAGTGTTGGTGGCGGTTGGTCCACTGTGATTCATCAAGTCCAAAGTCAGTGCAGCATCCACCAGGAGATTTTAGAGCATGTCACGCTTCCACCTTCGTACAAACTTTATGGGTAACACCAATTTACTTTTCCTGTAGGAGTTAGCACCTGCCCACAGCGCCAACTACCACATGGTTTCCTGATGTGTTTTTACTGTGCTTGATTGACCAGCCAATTTACCTGACCTGAACCCAACATAAAATTTATGGAGTATTGTTAAAAGGAACTTCCACTTCCATGCTGCACTGCACTGATGTAGTAATTCATGATTAAGCAGCCCCAGCCAAGGACTGAGTGCATAAATGAGTACACCTTCCCAAAAGGGGATTTTTATCTATTCTAAATGCTTTTTTTTGATTGATCTTAGGAAATATTCCAATAACAGATGAAAGGTGAAAGTGTGAACTGTTTTGTCCTAAGTGTATTAACAGTGGATTAACAGTGCACAATTTCTTGCAGTTGTTTCTGGAGGACACACAGTAGGACACAGGCAGGTTTTTTACACCTCCACAGCGCTGGCCAATCAAAGCATGAAGGGGGTGAGAGTGTCAGATTGTCGGTTTTTGAAAAGTTGCAGAAATGTTCGGCTGCAGACCTCAACTCTGTCATCAGAAGGTGGTGGAGAAAAAAGGTTTCTGATCAGCAGTTCTGATTAGGCATTGTGGCACCTTAAGTACAGCTTCACAGAACATCCAGCTTTACACTCTTACCTTTCTGCATTTTTTTTCGGTTCATCTTGTACCTTTTTCCCATTTCTTCCCTTCCTTACTTTAACCGACCCGTTCTTGCTCTTCTTCTCATGTTTAGGTGTTCTAATGATAAAGCATTCTTACTTTTATAAATTTGAAAGAGAGAGTCTGGTTTAACAGTAACGTCTGATTTAAATGGGGGTAAGGGGGATTATTCAAGAGAAATTTCTCACAAGGAGAATAATAATGTGTGTGTGTGTGTGTGTGTGTGTGTGTGTGTGTGTGTGTGTGTGTGTGTGTGCATCACCACAGCCCTGCAGCCCACCCCTGATACCACTACACTGTTGTTAAGTCTCTTCTATTCCTTAAGGTACCAATTAAACTACTAATCCTGCAACCCAGCCACCTTAGTGCGACTGTTGCCTAATGCAGGCACACAAGAGCTCACGCAAACACAAAATCCTCTTGTCCACATACACACTTCCCCCCTCTCTGTGTCCTCACCTCACTTCTTCGTTCTCTTATTCTTCGTTCTCTCTCTTTCTACTTCTCTCACCTCCCCTCTTTCTTCCTCCCCTTTTTCCCTCTCGTTCCCTTCCCCCTTCTTGCCTTCTCTCACCACCTTCCACCTACCCCCCTCTATTCTGTTTTTCCCTCTTACGTTTTCCCTCCTTCTTCGCACTCAGGAACATGGCTTTAGCGCTTCAATCAGAGCCACCTAATGAGGAGATTGCGCCCCTCTGAAGATCCACAATCACGTGCCCATTCAACAGTGCACACGTTTTCAAAAATGCACACACAGTCACAGCGCACACACACATGTATGCTACAGTGCAGTCTGAAAGAGGGGATATGATTTGCATCTAGGCCAAGGCTGCTCCATTGTCAGGGTTCTCCCAGGAGTACAGTACTGCTTTTATTCCTCATATTCACAATAGGCATTTTGCACTTGCAATCATTCAGTGCGGATTGAGAGAAGGTGAGGTGAAAAGGAAATGTTTGAGGGTAAACATACCGAGAATTTATTCTCAATAGAATTAAAATGTAACCTTTTGCTGAAGCTTTGAAGGGAACACATGAAAAATGGGTATCGCTTTACTTTCTATCTCCTATTCCTTTTTACTACTTATTTTGTCAGTGGTTAAAGATTATAATTTCTATTACAATTTCAAACTGTAAATTTTACATATATCTGATACGCATGCCAATTTTTACACCTATTTTGAGGGAGCGTATCAACATCTGTAGCATCAGGCTTCATAGCGGAGTATACAAAATATGTCAGACATTAAGTTTCATTTTGAAAGAATAAGACTGAAAGACTGTTTGAATCGCTCCATCCGTCCACCCATTCATCCATCCATCCAGTCACAGAGCGAGAGGCAGAGAACACCCTGGACTGGGTGCCAGTCTGTCATCCATTCACTCTCATATTCGGCAGCGCTAACCTCTGCACCAATGCGCTGCCCAAGTTATGTGAGAATGCGTGACTTAAACTGGTCTTTAACCCTTTTTCTTCTTTTTTTCAATTAAGTAAACTTTTCCTGAAAATTGATTTTGCGACATTTATGATTGGAGGCTGTATCCTAGAATATTACCAATTGAAATGTTATTAATGGCTTGACCAAGTGTGAATCATGGCATTGTGAAAGCGTGAATTTGTGGGTTTTAGCAAACGTAGACCTTGAGCCTGGGCCAACTCATCCCAGTATTTTTAGACTAAATGTGTTTTAATTTGAGTACCTTAAGGCTGAATAGATCAAGGCTTCATTTATTCCCCCTGCAGAATGTTATCCTTGGAGAAAGTACAGTTGTAAAGGTAATTGAAGTACTTCAAAAAATGGAAAAATCTGTCTTTTGAGAGGTGTTGAGAGGTGCTTCAGTTATTCTTCATCTCTGCTACGGCCTTGTCTACAAAGGTTAGGTATGAATCCATCCATGGGAGCTAAAAAGGATCTGTCTTTCTCTTTTGTCTTCATGTCTATATAGCTTTTGCTGAAGTCTGAAAGCTCAAAAAAATACAAGATCTGCATCTAGGAAAGTTTAAGCCTTTGACAAATTACTAATAAAGACTAAAAGCTTAGAAGCAATCACTTTCTTAGAGAACAGAAAACAGCATACCAGGTGTGCCTGTTGGGAAAGGAAAAAGCTACAATTTGCTTTGTGCACACACTAAATAAGTAATAATTGTTTTTGTTGACATGGTGTCTTGGAATGGTTTGCAAATTCTGAATCCCCAAACTCTTTGCTTTTAAATATGAAGCTGAAATTTGATTTTAAAGACCACATGTGTTTCTTGTACAACCTCCATTTTTCATCCACTTAGATCTGAACATTGATTCTCAACATTAAAACTGTATGCATTCTCACATAATGTACATATTCCACTATTACGAAGTAAAATTAATTTATTAAGTATACATGTGAAATATACGGTACTGTGCAAAAGTCTTGAGCCACCTCTCCAAGGAGCCAGACCTTCTTGCAGGATCTTGGGCACTAGTTCTTGAGACTTTCTGAAGACCTTTCAAAGTTTATATTTGGGTATTTTCTCCTATTTCACTCATTTTCAGTCCAGTCTCTGTACCTGACCGTTTTCAGGGGAATTTGTTTAAAGCCACTTAACACTAACTTATAAATCATTCAAGCATTAAGGTGCATAACTGACAAAAATAACACAGTTTGAAATAAAATTCTATTTTTGCACCAACCAGATGATTCCCAAACAGCTGTTAGCTAAGAAACATATCTCAGCATGGTGTGCACTGTGTCTTTAAAAAAAAGAGGATTCACGGCAAGTGGAGGACAAAAGAAGTGTCAGGCCTTAAAAGCTGACTACGGCAAGTGAACAGTATCTGAAAGTCATGTCTTTAAGAATAGGAAGAAATCTAGCAAAGACCTGACACAGGACCTGAGAGATGATCTGGTCCTTCAGTTGATCCATCTACTGTTTTCTGAAGCTTTATCAGAAATGATGTGAGAGTAATGATGGCTGTCAGAAGCTATTCTCGTGGAAGGGACACAAGGAAAAAGAATTTCAGCCAATGGTGTTGGGATCCTGCCAAAACTGATGGTATCATCAGATTTTGATCTAATACCATCAATACCATCTTGAAAGAATGTGATTAGCAATAGGCTTTATTTTTCAGCATGACAATGGTCCCCAACACACTGCCAATGTATTGAAAGCACACCCGAATAGAAAAACATGATCAGTCACCTCCCCAGAATCTGAACCTCAGCATTATTGAAGCTTGACAGAGAGCCGAACAGAAGGGATCCAAAATCCAAAGAAGAGCTTTGAAGGTCCTTCGAGAGCCTGGAGAACTATTCCTGAAGACTACTTAAAGAAATTACAAGAAAGCTTGGCGACGATAGCTCAGGCTGTGTTGAAGCAAAAAGGTGATTACACCAAATACTCAAAAATAATCAGTTTTTACCTGTGCTGCACTTCCATGTACAGTGGTGGGAAAATTTGTTTGCCCCCTTCTAGATTTCCAATTTTTTTGTATGTTTGTCACACTTAAATGTTTCAGATAATTAAATAAATGTAAAACATTTAACAAAGATATGCAGTTTCTAAATGACGGTGTTTATGATTAAGAAGAAAAAATCCAGATCTACATGGCCCTGTGTGAAAAAGTGATTGTCCCCTAAACCTAATAACTGGTTGGGACACTCATAGCAGCAAAACCTACAATCAAGCTTTTGTGATAACTGGCAATGAATCATTTACAGCACTGTGGAGGAATTTTGGCCCACTCATTTTTGGAGAATTGTTGTAATTTAGCGATATTGGAGGGTTTTCCAACATAAACCGCCTTTTTAAGGTCATGCCACAGCATCTCAATCGGATTCAGGTCAGGACTTTGACTAGGCCACTCTAAAGCCTTCATTTTGTTTTTCTTAAGCCATTCAGAGGTGAACTTGGAGTGTTTTGGATCACTGACCTGTTCCAAAACCCAAGTGCGCTTCAGGTTGAGGTCACACAGATGGCCAGACATTCTCTTTCAGGATGTTTTGGTAGACAACAGAATTTGTGGTTCAATTTACCACAGTAAGTCTTCCAGGTCCTGAGGCAGCAAAACAGCTCCAGACCATCACACTACCACCACCCTATTTTAGTGGTGGTATGATGTTCCTTTTCAGAAATGCTGTTACTTTTACACTAGATGTAATGGGACGCACAACTTCCAAAAAGTTAAAGTTTTGTCTCATCAGTCCAC
The DNA here is from genome assembly GCF_001858045.2 of Oreochromis niloticus. Classification (NCBI taxonomy): domain Eukaryota; kingdom Metazoa; phylum Chordata; class Actinopteri; order Cichliformes; family Cichlidae; genus Oreochromis; species Oreochromis niloticus. The sequence continues at coordinate 7,102,306 of NC_031972.2, forward strand.
AAATTATTTTCCTGAATTGTCAAAGGAGTTTGCAAAGAAAAGCGTCTGGACTTCTTTAAGTTGCTTGAAGACGTTTCACCTCTCATCCGAGAAGCTTCTTCAGTTCTAAGGTCAAATGGTCGAGAGTCCCAGATTTAAACCCAGTGGGAGTGTCCCCCCAAGGAGGGACAAAGGACCCCCTGGTGATCCTCTAATCACATGCGCCAAGGTGTGAAAGCGGGTGTGGGACCTAATCAGCCAAGGTTTCGGGTGAGCTCATTGTGAAACCTGGCCCCACCTTGTCATGTGAATTCCTGAGGTCAGATGGCCCAGGATGTGAGTGGGCGTTAAGTTGTCTGGGGAGGGAACTCAAAACTGGATTATAGATGGCAGACAGTTGGTGTCGTAAACCACCGCCTCTGTTCAAAGATGGTCGCTCACAGTGGACATAGATGGCCTCTTTCACTCCTCTTTCAAACCATCTGTCCTCTCTGTCCAATATGTGAACATTGGCATCCTCGAAAGAGTGACCTTTATCCTTAAGATGCAGATGGACTGCTGAGTCTTGTCCTGTGGAGGTGGCTCTTCTATGTTGTGCCATGCGCTTGTGAAGTGGCTGTTTGGTCTCTCCAATGTAGAGGTCTGGGCATTCCTCGCTGCACTGTACAGCATACACCACGTTGTTCAGTCTGTGTTTTGGAGTTTTGTCTTTCGGGTGAACCAGTTTCTGTCTGAGTGTGTTGCTGGGTCTGAAGTACACTGGGATGTCGTGCTTGGAGAAAATTGGAGAAAAGATTCTACAGAGAGCACAGAATCACCTTTTAAGTGAAAGGATAAGACAGGTCCATTTCACTATAGATGCCCTCCAGATCAAGATCAGCCAGACTCTGCAGGAATTGGAAACCCTTCTACCCTCTCCAATCTTAGAAGAGGTTCACAAGTTTGTGGACAAGGCTCAGCGGGCCCAACACTCTCAAGGAAAAGAAAGACAACGCAGGAAATTCCACACCTTGCTTTCAAAAACCCACACTCCTCAGTCTGAAACCACACAACCCAGAGAAGAAAACACACCCGAAGACAGTCGGGAGAAATGGGTAAAGAACTTTTCAGACCGGAATCCCACTGAACCTGAAAAGAGGGTTTTAGCCAAAGGACTCAATTTCGCCATTTCTCCGCAACAGTTGCCCATAGTGGACCTCATCACAGCCACAGAAACCGCCATACGGATTAATAAATTATCACAGACAGAAGCAGAGCAAATCAGGATGAAAGTCTCAGCCACCCTCTCCAGTGCGAAAGTCCCTCCGTCTAACCTCACACTACAAGAAAAGAAGGCCGTCGCTTCCCTGAGCAAAGACCACAACATCACTATATTACCAGCGGATAAGGGAAGGTGCACCGTGGTCCTAAACACAACGGATTACCACACAAAGATCACTACTCTCCTCAGTGACAACAACACCTACGAAGCTTTAAAACGAGACCCCACAAGCAGCTACAAAAAGAAAGTTATAGCTTGCCTTCAAGACCTTGAAAAGGACAAAATCACTGACCGCCTCACATATCACCGCCTTTATCCAGGGGATGCCATACCCTGCATTTATGGACTTCCTAAAATCCACAAGGAAGGGGTCCCACTCAGACCCATAGTCAGTAGCATAAACTCAGTCACTTATAACATTGCGAAACACCTTGCTACCATCCTTGCACCTCTCGTGGGGAACACCCCACACCACATCAAGAACTCCACCGACTTCACCGACAAGGTCCAGAAACTTACCCTGGATCCAGATGAAACCATGGTGTCCTTTGATGTAGTCTCTCTCTTCACTTGCATACCCACCACGGAGGCAGTGGAGACTGTCAGAAAACGACTACAAGAAGACAGCTCCTTGGAAGACAGGACCAACTTCACACCCGATCAGATCTGCACACTGTTAGACCTCTGCCTTACCACAACATACTTCAAATACAACGAAGGCTTCTACAGACAAAAACATGGCTGTGCCATGGGCTCCCCTGTGTCACCTATTGTAGCCAACCTTTACATGGAGGAAGTGGAAAGAAAGGCTCTTGGCTCTTTTAAAGGGAGAGTACCCAGCCACTGGTACAGATATGTAGATGACACCTGGGTCAAAATCAAGACACAAGAAGTGGAATCCTTCACTGTGCACATTAACGCCGTGAAAAACATCAAGTTCACCAGGGAAGACACAAAGGATTACTGTTTGCCTTTCCTGGACTGTGCTGTGCACATTGAAGAGAATGGCAACCTCAACATTGAAGTTTACCGGAAGCCCACACACACAGACCCGTACCTCCTCTTTGACTCCCATCACCCTCTGGAACACAAACTTGGAGTAATTAGGACCCTACACCACCGGGCAGAACATGTTCCCTCTAAGCCTGAAGGGATAAAGAAGGAACACACACACGTAAAGGAAGCACTGAAAACATGTGGTTATCCTAACTGGGCGTTCATAAAGTCAGCAAAGAGGCACAGAAAAGAAGATCAGACACCAGCGAGGGAGGATAAGAAAGACAGACGCAACAACGTTGTCATCCCCTATGTAGCCCGTGTATCAGAGAAACTCAGGAGAGTTTTCTCCAAGCACGACATCCCAGTGTACTTCAGACCCAGCAACACACTCAGACAGAAACTGGTTCACCCGAAAGACAAAACTCCAAAACACAGACTGAACAACGTGGTGTATGCTGTACAGTGCAGCGAGGAATGCCCAGACCTCTACATTGGAGAGACCAAACAGCCACTTCACAAGCGCATGGCACAACATAGAAGAGCCACCTCCACAGGACAAGACTCAGCAGTCCATCTGCATCTTAAGGATAAAGGTCACTCTTTCGAGGATGCCAATGTTCACATATTGGACAGAGAGGACAGATGGTTTGAAAGAGGAGTGAAAGAGGCCATCTATGTCCACTGTGAGCGACCATCTTTGAACAGAGGCGGTGGTTTACGACACCAACTGTCTGCCATCTATAATCCAGTTTTGAGTTCCCTCCCCAGACGACTTAACGCCAACTCACATCCTGGGCCATCTGACCTCAGGAATTCACATGACAAGGTGGGGCCAGGTTTCACAATGAGCTCACCCGAAACCTTGGCTGATTAGGTCCCACACCCGCTTTCACACCTTGGCGCATGTGATTAGAGGATCACCAGGGGGTCCTTTGTCCCTCCTTGGGGGGACACTCCCACTGGGTTTAAATCTGGGACTCTCGACCATTTGACCTTAGAACTGAAGAAGCTTCTCGGATGAGAGGTGAAACGTCTTCAAGCAACTTAAAGAAGTCCAGACGCTTTTCTTTGCAAACTCCTTTGACTACGATGACCTGGATGAATGAGAACCTTCACAGACATATTTTCCTGAATGTCTTGGGGATCTTCAAGATGTTTTCTGGCTAAACTGAGACAAGCCTTTTTGTTCCTTATGCTCAGCAGTGGTTTTCATCTTGGATCCCTGCCACGCAGACCATGTTTGCCCAGTCTCTTTCCTCAATGCGGAGTCATGAACAATGACCTTAACCGAAGCAATTGAGGCCTGCAGTTCTGTGGATGTTGTTCTGGGTTCTTTTGTGACCTCTTGGTTGAGTTTTTTCTTGCACTCTTGGGGGTAATTTTGGTGAGTCAGCCACTCCTTGGAACATTCACCACTGTTCCATGTTTTCACCATCTGTGGATAATGGCTTTCACTGTGGTACGCTGGAGATCTACAGCTTTAGAAATGGCTTTAGAACCTTTTCCAGACTGATAAATCTCAATTACTTTGTTTCTCATTTTGAGAAACATGACAAAGTGTGACAAAAATACAAAAAAACTGAAATAAGAAATCTGGAAGCAGGCAAACACTTTTTAACACCACTGAATGTCTAAAAGATAGAATAGAATAGAATAGAATAGAATAGAATAATCCTTTAATTGTCCCACAAGGGGAAATTTGGTTGTAACAGCAGCCAAAAAGACACATATACAAACAAACAGTACACAGGACACAGAACAGAAACATACACAATTTTTCTTACATATTTGTAAGATATGTAAGATAACATATAGGCAGTGATTAAAACCTCAACCTTAAGAGTATCTTAAGAGAGGTTGAATGACAGGATGCACTTTCAGGATAAAGCTTAGAGAACTCGTGGTTCTCCTCTTTTAGCTGAAGTATTTGTGAAGTGTGAAAAAACAGCAAGGTAAAATCCAACATTTGTTTCCTTGGTTACGGTTACACAAACAAAAGCTGGAGTCTACCGATCCCTAAAACGGGTGTTATCATAAAACCCTCTCCTCTTTCACTGCTGCCTTTCTATTTGCTTTTATATTTCTATTCTCTACAGATTTAGATAAGGCCATTCATGCTTTCATTGCATCTCATCGCAGTGCTCTCTATTCCTATTCCTACCTTAGTTTAAAGTCACTTTCAGCTCTACAGCTCATTTGGGATGCAGCAGTTAGAATTGAAACTGCTGCCAAACAAAGAGGCCATAATATTCCCGAGTTCAGCATCTCTTACTGGTTATCTCAGAGATTTAGAAGTCATTTAAAGTGACAAGAAGGGCGGCTTTTGTGCTTTACTTTTTCATTTTCCCATAAAAAGCTGCCAAATATTAAACAGTACCACCACAGATGTATAAAAATCCTCTGCTGCTCACGAGTTCAACATGTTAGGCAACAGAACATGTATAAAAATAGTCATTTCATGTTTAAACCTTTACATGAATACTGCAGATGCCAAATATAGACCAGCTCCTGTGCAAAGGGAAAAAGGATTTCTTTTTCTTTTCAGCAAGGTAAAGGAAGCATTCCTGAAGCGCGTCAACCTGGTTACGCTAAGGGAGGCCGGTGAAGGTGAAGTGTGATGGTTTTAATATGAAACATTTTTTGCAGTCTTCCTCAAAAGTAGCTGAATTGTTTTCATTCATTTGCTTCTTTTTAAATATCTCAACTCAGTGAAGCCGAGAGGCTCCAACAGTAATTTTTATTTATTATTATCATTATTATTTTATTTTTACCTTTAAAACCACAGCTTTAGACCCAATAATCACACTGCTTTCTCCAGTTTCTGCAGGATGCTACCAAATGATACATACCAAATGATGTAGACAAAATCTTTTTTACATACGTTTCTGTTATTTTTAAAGCCCGACTGAAATCGATGGGCTGTGTGTTTGTGATCCAGTTCATGATAATCTCAAATGCTTGAAAACAAAGAAACTGAATTTCTTTTTTGTTCGTGAAGATGTTTCAACACTCATCCAAGAGGCTTCTTCAGTGTAAAACAACTGGTGGAGAGTCCCATGCCCCTAGTTAACCACCACTTATCCCATCTGCCACAGAGTGGGACGCTATAACATTATTCCTCTGACTGGGAGAATTTATATTATAAGACAATAAATACTCAAAAAAATTACGACCTAATATCTAAAAACATATCAATCCCTTAAAGCCACATGCTAACCGGTTTGCTCTGTTGTGCTGCATCCTCTTTAAAAGTAAAAGCAGCCTTGACTTCTGATTTTTGTGCAATCTATAATCAGTTATTTTAACCCTTAAGCAAACAAGCAAGGTTAGTGAAAAGCACATTTTACACAGAAATACTCAAAAATGCCTCTGTCTGTGTTTAAAATAGTAATAGTGTCTCCTTTGTGTTCTTGTCTTTGATTTGAATCATTGTGTACAAAAAGAAGTTAATCCAACGCATCTCTGTCATTTTATCATCACTTTGGACATTAAGTGTCTGTCCTAAGGTTTCTGTCGCATTAACTATTCCTGGGTGGAAGTGGAAAATTGCAATTAAATCAAAGTTTATCCTGTTAACAAACATTCCTGGGGTTATAAATGATGGCACAAAACTGTCCATTATTCTTGCTTCACCAGTTGGTCGATTTCTGTATAAAACTATGAAAAGTTGTTTCCACTGACATCATCAGATGCTGTGTTTCCTCTCTTAAGATGTTCAGACAGGACTTTACTGCAGACACTTTCAGTTCCTGCTTGTTTGTGGGTCTCTGCACATTCAGGTTTTTTTTATTTAATGTCTGAAAGGGATTCTCTGTTGGGTTTGAGATCAGGTGACTAACTTGGACAATGAAGAACAACCCACTTTTTTTGCACTGAGATAGTTTTGGGTTGCTTTGGCTGCATGTTTTGAGTTATTGCCCAATCAGTTTAGCAGCATTTGGCTCAGTCTGAGCAAAGAGTACCGCCCTGTATACTTCCTGCTACTTCTATCAGTACTCACATCATCACTAACCACTAGTGACCGGTTTCACTTGCAGCCATACATGCCCATGCCATAACATCAATGTTATATGCTTCACATCATGAGCTGCTTCTCATTCTCCATACTTTTCCCCTGTACAAGTTACTTTCCATGTTTTGTGACTAGGTCTAATCTGGACTTTTAAGTGTAAACATTGCTTTGCACCTTGCAATAAAGCCTGTCTTTTCATTCATGAAAACATTTCTTGGTTGTAGACGTTTAAAGTGATAGCTATACCTGAACAAGAGTGCTCTTGACTTGATGAGATGTTGTGAAGCTGCTTTTCTTATCCTTAGAAATAGTTCTGTCATCATCCACGTTAGCTGTCTTCTGTGGTCTTTCAGCTTGTTCGGTATTGCTGAGCTGGCCAGCGCTTATTTTTAAGAAATAAGTACTGGCTTAAGAAGTTTTTGCTGCCTCTCCGATAACTTTACTTTGTCTTTTATGCCGAACAATGGTCTCCATCACTTGTGCTGACATCGCTTTGGACCCTTATATTCATAATTGCAATGATAAATTTAAGATAAGATAAATTTTCAAGAATCATCTTCAGATAATATGTTAGTTTCATTTGTAATGAAATAAAGACAGAACGGGTCTCAACTGGCTATTTTCAACTATTTTTGGGGTTTAAAAAAAATGTAATGAAATCTATATGTAGTCCCCCTCTGAAATTGGGAGGCTGCATCTAAAATGGCTTTAATCCCTAAACTGTTAAAGCAACTTTTTTGCAAAACCTACTGAATGAAAACTGAAAGTCTTCACTTCAATCACAAATTGACTCTTTCATTTACAACTCAACCCTACAGGTGAAGAGGAAAACTCCAAAAGCTGTAAGTGTAAGCTGATTTAATGACTTAACTTGAGCAGTATCAGCTATAGTCATTTAATTTTTAAATTTTTTATAATTATCAGTGTAACAGCTGTAAAACCATCATGTAGTCCTAAAGTTGGAACTCCACATGATTCTATGTAGGTTACTGACCTCGAGAGTATCAAACGGTGCTCTAATTCTTCTCAGATTTACTGTTTTTAGGGTACAAACTGTCTCACCGCGGTACCTTTTGAACCTTTTTGTTGCTTGTGTTCTCTAATATCTCAGTCTCTCCTGTTCCCCTCCCTAGCACTGTTTTGCCTCTCCAAATCTCCTGAACTAACACTGTTTTGACGAACGTGTTACATACAGCTTCCCCACATGTCAGTAATTGTTACCAGTGACAGAGAGCCACGAAACTTAGTGAACACCCAGATGGTCAAAATAGAAAAGAAAAACCAACAAAAAAATAAACTCAGAATTGGTGTTTGGAGATTTTTGGATGTCAGCAGCAGCATGCTAACAGCAGAACAGACGTACTCTCAGGAGGTTTTATTATTGTGAAAGCAGCTGCTTGTCTGTCAGTGTCCTCGCTGCGTTTGTGCTGTCTCTGCACCACCTGTGACTGTGTGCAGAGACCCGTACTCTTACGTCCACAAAACACTGAAGATAGGAAAGACACACAAACTCACACCAGCATTAAAAAAAAAGCCACACTCCTGCACAGGACGCCCTCTCTTCCTGACTTTGTCTTTCTCGTGTTATCTTCTAGACACACTCCGGCACTCACTGTTTTTTGTCCACATATACACAAACGATAGCCAGATGCTGCCCTTTCCACCCCCTCCATCAGCTGTTCCTCCCACAGCAGCAGGTAAGCTGTTGTCCTCTCACTGCAGCCATTTTTGTCGGAAGTGGTCCACTTAAGACCTGGATAAAAGCCAACACACACACACACACACACACACACACACACACACACACACACACAGAGTCATTAAGGGAAGCAAAGCCTGCAGTAATGATGGCTACTTTAATTATATGAAGATGTACGTGTTAAATCATGCATGTGTGGTCTCTTCTCTGTGAAGACGCCTTAAACAAATTACACTTGTGTGTGACAGAAAAGAAGGCGGAAGCGTGATGGAAGCTGTCAGAGGAAGTTTGAAAATGTGTGTGTCTCTGACCGTGTATGTGCGTTTGTATCTAGGTGCTTCTGATCAGCAGCAAATGTCATCAAACTGACATCCCGTACTGATACAGAAAGAAAAGTCACCCAGAACAAGAAAACGATGTTTCTATGTTTAGAGCTTCTGCTTCTTGAGTTCACTTTCGGTGAAATTTACAGCTACATTTCACAAGATTAATAACGACGTCAGCCTTCGGGGCATCACAGTGTTAGACTGCAACAAAGGAGAACATCCTGTCTCTTTATGATTTATCTATTTGTCTGAATTAGGTTCGGCTGATCAATTCCTTTAGCAGCCACTTAGAGGCAAGCTGGACTCATCCATAGTGTTTTCCTGCAGCTTGGAAAAAGTCATAAAGCATATGGCTAAATGAACTGCGCTGACATTTTGTGGAAAGTTAAGAGCCAACAAACACTTTAGTTTGATTCGCTTTTCAATTTGAATCAATTCTTCATTTCAAATGGGGCCACATATTTTCACCGTGACTCCAGTTCAGTTCCTGTCCTTTGCCCACTGGGAACATAGCTCGCCTGATGAGGGTCATTTTCTCACTGCCTAAAAAACAAGCAGACAGAGGAATGTGGCAATTAAAATAACTTGAAAGCATCTCACAGTTTTCTTTTTCTTTCTGTATAAACATATTTCCACAACCCTATTTATTTACGAGGTTGAGGAAGTAGATGGGTGGAAAGATATTTTGATATTCAATTTGATTTAATAGGTTGACACAGATGCAACAAAAGACTGGAAAAGATGTGTAATGCTTAAAAAACACCTGGTCAAACAAATTAGCATCCTAGAGAGGCTGCGTCCTCCAGAAGTGAAAATGGGGAGAGGATCGCCAATCTGGGAAAGACTGTGGGCAAACTGTATGCTGTGAATTTGGGAGTTTCATCATCTACAATACAACAATAACAATGGTAATATTAAAACTAAGTAGCTGCCGCCATTGTTGGAAACTGGAATTGGCTGGGCCGTGCTATGAATTCTGGGATAGGTGGCGAGCCAGGCGATGAAGGCTGTCCTAATTCAAATGCTCAGTTTTAATATTACTCTTTCTGGGTCACAAAATTAAACTTTTAAGCTATTTTCAGGCGAGAATGTAGCTGTGTAAACTTCAAATATCTGCTCGGTTTATCAAGACATCACATATTTGCAAAAGTGCTCCAACGTTTTCGGAGACGTCTGTTACCCACCAGTTCGAAGTTTTGCGAGATCTCGCAAAAGTTCATCTTATTTTTTTTTCCCCCATGTCCCTTGCAAGGCTCCATAGAATTATAATAGAGGTTATCTGTCCTACAGATAAAGCTTGGCTTCAGCTATGCCGTGCACAGTGGTGTTGTGTTTAGCACTGTAGCTTTGCAGCACAAAGCTCCCTGTCACGGTCCTGGGTCGGTTCGGCCCAGCATTTTGAGTTTCTTATGTCTTGGTTTATTTTTGCTTTAGTTCTTCTCTGGTGATACTGTTTTGATTATAATTATATTCTGTTTCTTTAGCTATCCGTTGATGATGATGATGATGATGATGATGATGGTTATTATTATTGTTTGAGTTCTATGTGTTATATTTGGCCTGCCTTTGAGTCTGCGTCTGTGTCTGTCTGTCCATGGTGTTACTGTGTCTGCTTATGAGTCTGCTTGTCAGGTTCAGTGTCCTGTCTGGTTCTCTGTGTCTGTTAGTTCCTGTTTTATTCTGAAAGTTCTTGTCTCATGTCAGTGTGTTCAGTTTCACCTCTCCCCTGTCTCGTTAGCCTAATTTCCCCCAGCTGTGTTTCCCTCCTGTTGCTCATCCCCTAATTACTCCCTCTGTGTATTTAAGCCCTGTGTTTTCCTGTGTTCACTGTCGCGTCGTCTGTTTTACTCCATGTCCGTCTGCAGAGTCCTGTGTAACCCGGTGTTCAGTCTGCGTCTCTCCGCCATCTTTCTTTGTGCCTTTTGGTCCTCCTTCCGTGCGTGTTTGGTTTAAGTTGAGTTCTTTAGTTTTTCCCAGTTTAGGCTTGTTTACTCCCCGCTCTGCTCCTCCTGTTTTTGTCACCTTATCACCTCTGTAAATAAACATTCACTCGCACCCCAGCCAGTGCCTGCATTTTGGATCCTTTTCTCAATTCACCACACGACTGCTGCGCAGCCGTGACAGTACGACGCGACCACAAGATGGATCCAGCAGCTTTGTCTGGGGAGAGCGACCTCGCACGCATCCAACGCCTGATGGACTGGGTAACCCACACCACCAACGCAAGGGCGAAAGTGGTAGGGTTAAAAGCCATCGAGGCGATCCTGGGAGGAAATCCCTACCTCTGCCAGCTCAAGGGGGTTACGGACTTAATCTCTGAGTTGCATAAAGCCCGGGAGGCGGTGCACGCTCGGGAAGTAGCGGATTCTGCTCTGCAACAGCGGACTACGACCGTCCCGAAGCAGCCGTCTCAGCTTCACCCACCGGAGGTGTTGCCCTGTCCGCCGGAGCCGTCAGCGGTGGGGAAGCAACGATCGCGCCGCCGGCGCTTCAACCCACAGCCGGATTCGGGAACTACTGTGCGACCAGCTGTGGTGAGTTCTAGGGACGCTGGTGCTTCTGAGACTGTGTTTTCTGGGGCTGTTCATGGTGAGAGTAGAGACAGTACACGGCGCTTACCTACCTTCGTGGTAACTGACCTCTCACAAGTTGGCATTTTCAAAACATCCATAACAGTAACTGACTGTGTTTCATCCATTCCACCACCAACTCCAGTCTCACTTCAACCAGTACATCAGCCTTTAGCCAGTTCATTAGCCCAGCCTGCATCTATTCCATTAGCCCGGTCACCTGCTCCCTCCATACTGGAGGCTATGTCTGTGCCACGCATTCTGAATCCCGTTCCTAGCACCCGTTTAAAGCGGAGAGACAAACCCATTAAAACAACCGCAGTTTCTCAGAAACTGGCTAATTTAGAGACTGTTACTCGCCCCAGGGCCTCCCCAGAGGCTGAGTTTCTGCCTTCCGCCGACTCTGGACCCCTGGAGGCCAAGACGCCAGCTAAGAACTGCACCGTGCCAGTGCTGCCTGGGCAAAGCCAGTGCCCTGCGTGGTTTCAGTTACCGGTGTCTCTGCCAGAGGTCTTCGCACCTGCTGGTCCTGTTCTGTCCCTGCCAGAGGCCCGTGCGCCTGCTGGTCCTGACCTGTTCCTGCCAGAGGCCCGTGCGCCTGCTGGTCCTGACCTGTTCCTGCCAGAGGCCCGTGCGCCTGCTGGTTCTGACCTGTTCCTGCCAGAGGCCCGTGCGCCTGCTGGTTCTGCTCTGTGTTATCCAGAGGCCCACGTGCCTGCTGGTTCAGCCCTGCGTGTGTTAGGGGCCCCTGTGCCCACTGGTTTTTGGACTGTTTTTGCTGGGGGGCCCGAGGAGCCCGTCCAGCCACCTGCCTCGTCTGCTGGGGGCCCGAGGAGCCCGTCCAGCCACCTGCCTCGTCGGCTGGAGGTTCAGGAGAACCTAGCCAGCTTCCTGCCTCGTCAGCTGGAGGGCCCGAGGAGCCCGTCCAGCCTTCTGCACCGTCAGCTGGAGGGCCCGAGGAGCCCGTCCAGCTGCCTGCAGCCTCTTCATCCTCGCCAGCTGCAGCAGCCTCTTCATCCTCGCCAGCTGCAGCTCCGCCTGCAGCAGCCTCTTCATCCTCGCCAGCTGCAGCTCCGCCTGCAGCAGCCTCTTCATCCTCGCCAGCTGCAGCTCCGCCTGCAGCAGCCTCTTCATCCTCGCCGCCTGCAGCTCCGCCTGCAGCAGCCTCTTCATCCTCGCCGCCTGCAGCTCCGCCTGCAGCAGCCTCTTCATCCTCGCCGCCTGCAGCTCCGCCTGCAGCAGCCTCTTCATCCTCGCCAGCTGCAGCTCCGCCTGCAGCAGCCTCTTCATCCTCGCCGCCTGCAGCTCCGCCTGCAGCAGCCTCTTCATCCTCGCCGCCTGCAGCAGCCTCTTCATCCTCGCCGCCTGCAGCAGCCTCTTCATCCTCGCCGCCTGCAGCAGCCTCTTCATCCTCGCCAGCTGCAGCTCTGCCTGCAGCAGCTCCGCCTGCAGCAGCCTCTTCATCCTCGCCAGCTGCAGCTCCGCCTGGCCCGGCCTCTGCTTCCTCGCCAGCTGCAGCTCTGCCTGCAGCAGCTCCGCCTGCAGCAGCCTCTTCATCCTCGCCAGCTGCAGCTCCGCCTGGCCCGGCCTCTGCTTCCTCGCCAGCTGCAGCTCCGCCTGGCCCGGCCTCTGCTTCAGCTCCGCCTGGCCCGGCCTCTGCTTCAGCTCCGCCTGGCCCGGCCTCTGCTTCAGCTCCGCCTGGCCCGGCCTCTGCTTCAGCTCCGCCTGGCCCGGCCTCTGCTTCAGCTCCACCCTCGCCGTCGCCTGGTCCAGCCTCGGTGTCTTCGTCTGCAGCGACGCCCGGTCCAGCTCCCGCTTCAGCTTCGCCTGGTCTAGCCTCATCGGCTTCGGCGTCGCCTGCAGTGGCCTCCTCTTCAGCGTCATCAGCTTCGTTTGACCCAGCCTCTGCATCAGCCTTGTCTTCGCCTGGTCCAGCTTCAGCCTCGGCTTCAGCCTCCGCCTCAGCTTCATTAGCTCCGTCTGGTCCAGCCTCCGCCTCCGCTTCAGCCTCGCCTGCAGCAGTCTTCTCATCAGCCTTCGCTTCAACTGCAGCATCCACATCACCGCCTGCGGCATCCACATCACCGCCTGCGGCATCCACATCACCGCCTGCGGCATCCACATCACCGCCAGCAACAGTCACGCTGCCGTCAGGTTCCGCCTCTGTGTCTTCATCCACGTCTGGTCCAGCTTCTGCTTCGCCCTCGTCTGGTCCAGCTTCTGCTTCGCCCTCGTCTGGTCCAGCTTCCGTCTCAGCTTCACCTGGTCCAGCTCCCGCATCAGCTGCCTCATCCTCGTCGGGTCCCCAACTGCCGCCTCCACATCGTCGGTCATCTGTCAGGCCGCTTGTTGGGCCTTTTCTCCGCTGGGGACAACCTCCTGAACGCCGCCACTGCCTTCCACGTGGCCGGTCTCCGGACTTGAATTGCCGCCGCCGTTGCCGCCCGCACGGTCGGCCCCCTGAACTGCTTTCTCGCCGCCGCCGTTGCCGCCCGCACGGTCGGCCCCTGAACTGCTTTCTCGCCGCCGCCGTTGCCGCCCGCACGGTCGGCCCCCTGATCTGCTTTCTCGCCGCCGCCGTTGCCGCCCGCACGGTCGGCCCCCTGATCTGCTTTCTCGCCGCCGCCGTTGCCGCCCGCACGGTCGGCCCCCTGATCTGCTTTCTCGCCGTTGCCGCCCGCACGGTCGGCCCCCTGATCTGCTTTCTCGCCGTTGCCGCCCGCACGGTCGGCCCCCTGATCTGCTTTCTCGCCGTTGCCGCCCGCATGGTCGGCCCCTGAACTGTCCCCTCGCCACTGCCTACTGCGTGGCTCGGCTTCGGACCTGCCCCACTACCGCTGCTTTTCGCATGGTCGGCCTCCGGAACTGAACTGTTTTGGCCTCCGGCGCTGTCGGCCTCCGGGTCGGCCCCCTGAACTTGGCCGTCTGGGCCTTTTGGACTCTGTCCCTCCGTCCTGGACCCCACCGCCCGCCCTGGTCGGGTCGTTTTCTGTTTTTTGGTTTTTGGGGGGTGTTTTTCTTTTGGACGGTTTTTGCGTTCCTGTTGGGCTGTCTGGAGCCAGCCCTTGAGGGGGGGGTACTGTCACGGTCCTGGGTCGGTTCGGCCCAGCATTTTGAGTTTCTTATGTCTTGGTTTATTTTTGCTTTAGTTCTTCTCTGGTGATACTGTTTTGATTATAATTATATTCTGTTTCTTTAGCTATCCGTTGATGATGATGATGATGATGATTATTATTGTTTGAGTTCTATGTGTTATATTTGGCCTGCCTTTGAGTCTGCGTCTGTGTCTGTCTGTCCATGGTGTTACTGTGTCTGCTCATGAGTCTGCTTGTCAGGTTCAGTGTCCTGTCTGGTTCTCTGTGTCTGTTAGTTCCTGTTTTATTCTGAAAGTTCTTGTCTCATGTCAGTGTGTTCAGTTTCACCTCTCCCCTGTCTCGTTAGCCTAATTTCCCCCAGCTGTGTTTCCCTCCTGTTGCTCATCCCCTAATTACTCCCTCTGTGTATTTAAGCCCTGTGTTTTCCTGTGTTCACTGTCGCGTCGTCTGTTTTACTCCATGTCCGTCTGCAGAGTCCTGTGTAACCCGGTGTTCAGTCTGCGTCTCTCCGCCATCTTTCTTTGTGCCTTTTGTTCCTCCTTCCGTGCGTGTTTGGTTTAAGTTGAGTTCTTTAGTTTTTCCCAGTTTAGGCTTGTTTACTCCCCGCTCTGCTCCTCCTGTTTTTGTCACCTTATCACCTCTGTAAATAAACATTCACTCGCACCCCAGCCAGTGCCTGCATTTTGGATCCTTTTCTCAATTCACCACACGACTGCGGCGCAGCCGTGACACTCCCAAGTTTGACTCCCCCGTGATTAAATGATATTTGTGTCAATAAGATGCAGTATCTAAATAATATACCTCGTATGTATTGTCCAGTAATGGGTTTAAATGTAGCTCTTGTCTTTTGAAAGTTGGAGTGCTGCATGGTGTTTTGCCAGCATTAATTATGAAAACTTTTGTGTTTTTTTTGAGTGCTTCTGTGGCAGACTTTGAACAGAGTCATCTGCTTCTACTTTTTCCCCCAACTCTGCGCCTCGCTTTTCCCAGTTAACTCTCCTCAAAGACAATTTAGCCAGCACAGCCATGATGAGAGGGAGAATTAGCAGCCAATTACAGCCAAATAGACTTGCTGTGGATGTGGAGCTTGAGAGTGTTTGGAATAAAGTTTAATTTTGTGTTTCGCTCCAAGATATCTTTTAAAAAATATCTTTGTGCAAGATTACTTAAAGTCACTTCTTCCTCACCTGCCTCTCATCGTAAGTAATGCTTCCTTTCATTTGGCTTTAATATAGGTCTAAGCAAGTGTGTCAAATTTGTGTTTTGCTGATGGGTATAACACAGCAGTGATTCAACAAACACGCATTTACCTTCCACACTCTAATGAAGGTTTTTCCACATTTCAGTCTAACCCGTAGGGTGACCCTTGCTCTCAGAGCATCGAAGATCAGCAGATGGTCTCTTGGCAACTACAGAAAGAAGTCAAGGGAGCAAGCAAACAGACTGAATTTGATTTACTCAGTGAAAGCACGAATGCTTCACTGTCAGCAAATCTTTACCCGAACTGCCTGTTTAAAATCTTTTCATATCATTTGATTGAGAATAATAATGGCAATTAATTATTGATTTGGGTTGTTTATACTCAAGATGTAACTGACTCAGATTCAGGTGAAAAAAGAAGTCAATGAGGTGAAGACACAGTCACAGGAAGTTGAATATCAAACTTGAATGGAAAAAGTCACATATTTCCTGTGCTTTAAAAAAGTCTATTTCATGCACAAGTGCAGAAAAGGAAAGGAAGATAGGGGTCTACGGGTAAAATAACATGATTTTGAGGATTTGGTTTGAAAAACACCATGAAACACCTCTCATACAAGGTCAGGTGTGTGTTGCTGGTTAACAACACATGACTAGTTTAAAAGTTTCTAAAGCATCCTGACGATTCTGCAACAGTGTAATGATGCGGTGTTTGATTCACCTCCAGGTCAGAAACGTCTAGCCTTCAGTTTTCAAAGTATTATAAAACTGTTCTCAAAGTCCTTTGGCAGGAAAACTCAGGTAGAAGCAGAAAAGAGGTTTCCAAAAAAACATGTAAAGTCACAGATTCACTGTAGTTATTGCAGTTCACTCTGAGGAGGTTATGAATACTTTGACAAAAGTGTTTGAGATGTTTCACTGAAGACATCAAGGTGAACGTCACTGCGATGCTGAAGAAAAGAAAAGTGTGTCCTGCAGCAATCGTGCCTGCAGATTTTATAGTTTTTCGCTTAAATGGGGAAAACCTTTATTTCCCAGGGGCATACAAGGAGGTATCAAGGGATCCGTCCCCTGGGTATCATGAATGTGTGTGCTGCCATGATAATCAATTTGGTAGTTATCGTATTTCATTCTGAAGAGTTTCTAAGTGATGAACTAATAGATTATGCAGTCAAAATCTGCAGTCGTTAGAGCGGAAAGTAAATTTGAAGTTTGGTCTGAACCATAGACTCACTCACCACTCTACAAAGGCAGCAATGCTTTCATAATTCCTGTTTTGTTTACATATGAAGTTACAGCTTTCTGGAAAAATCCAGTATCTAGTGCAATAGTTTGTACAGATGGATAAAACCGCTCTGAATGTGGTGCACGCTGAAATATTAACGTGATCCACAAACCAAATAATCAGATGTCTCCGTCTTACTCTCGCTCCTCTTTGCAGGTCGTGGGATGAGTTCCATGACTGCGCTAACGTGGCGATGGCTGGCTGTCCGGAGGAAGCGGCAGCTGTCTGGGAGTCTCTCCGCCAGGAGTCTAAGAAAATGCAGTTCTCCGGAAACCTTTATGACATGTGCTCCAACCGTAACACCCACCCAGCGGCCTCGCTGTCCCCTAACGGCTCACCCAACCAAGAAGAGATCAACCAGGAGTCTCTAAGAGGGAGTGCCTATCACGTGGCAGGCTGCCTCCACTATCTCCTTCTACTGTCTCCTGTGCTGCTGCTGTTGTTGTTTTGGATATAACTACCCCCAAAGAAATGGGATTAGTGTGAATAGATATAAACTTTGTGTACTTTTTCTTCCACGATTCCATAGACTTTTCACTGCTTCTTCCTCTGCTCTGCCAGGGGTCGAATATTTCTAACTGCATGTTCAGAGGCTCGACAGTCTTTTTGATAATATATCTCTAAATTGCCTGTGCCGTTTCATGCATATTCTCTGCCTATTAATTAGATCCTCAGTTGAAAAAAGCTCACAAAACTCACCGAGAGATACACAAGCCCTGCAAACACATACATAGTTGAGCAGATGCATACTGCAGCCTCTCATCATCCGTCTTTATCCTGTATCCTTCTAAATCTAGTTAGTACGAGCTTGCATGTGATGGTTTCAGGGTGAGGCTGTCTCCTTGAATGCAATAAGATAAGAGATTAATAAGAGAAATCTAATAACTGAGACTTGTTTGATAAACTTGAAAACAAAGCGATGAAAAGACCAGATGCCACAACTAGTTACTGTTAACCCCACTTTTATGTGGGCTTTACATGATGAACAACACCCATTTCTTATTTACTAAATGCAGACACAGTGCTGGGTGTGAGTAGTTAAGATATAATGATGGTGACGATGATGTAGTTCTAATGTTCCGAAATTAGTTTTTCAGACTACAAAGTAATTGGAGTCATAAATTACACTTGCTGTAAATTAAGCTAACTTTGAAGCTAACTAATTTTGAATAATGTTCTTATTTAGAGAAAATGCATCACAGTGTCTTCTGTGGGTGCAGGAGCAACACGAGCTCTGAGCTGAAGTTCAATTGAAGTCAGAGTATGCCGGAGTGGTTTTTATTTGCTGCTTGCTCAGTTATGAAGTCCTCTGGGGCTCCTCCTTGGCATCCTGCATTGGAGCCCTACAGTATGGGACCAATATGTTCTCCAGTCAGAAACACAACCCACTTGCATGCCAAGTGGATTTCATGCTCCAGGAGTCATAGATTTGGCCCTGCAGGCCTGCTTGAGCTGCTTGTTATTCTAAGTGACTGCAGGTAACAGTTGTTTCTGTCTGGCCCAGGATCAGATATATTATCAGATTAGAGACAGATAGAGAGTGAGAGAGATGAGTACAGCTGGAAAACACACAGTTCTGCCTAGTTGAAGATTGAATCCACTTGTCTCGCAGCGAGTGTGTTTTACACAGGGGGCTTTACGTTGCAAGTTTACTTTTCCTTCTCCACAAAAAAATAAATCAAAGCCAGGTCGACTTTAAAGAGTTACGCTAAGATGTGTGGATGCACAAAACATAATCCTCAAGGGGCCGCAACAGTGCACCAACCTTAAGAGAGGTGGAAATAAATGAAATTTATTAGACAAAAAAGATCCAAAGAGAGCTGCGTAATAGCTGATTGAGTCTGTCTACCTTGCCAGTGGCAAGTTCGTTAAATGTACCTAACAGAGTTGAATAGAAGCCGAGAGGCATTTCAAACAGATTTATGGATGGGTGACAAATGAAAGAAAAATGCAACATAAAGTGCGTCTTGGCATTGATTTTCCAAGTCTCTGGAACTCTGCTTGAGGGATGAAACATCATTCTCCCAAAGATATTCCCTTTATTTGGTGTTTTGATGATGGCAGTGAGGAGTGCTGTGTAACAAAGCACCCCGAAATCTCCTGCAGGTTCAACGGGGTTGATATTGAATGAGAAGGTCATAGCAAATGATTCACACTTTTCCTTTCCCATGTCCATTCAGCGACCCCTCGTCTACTATGGATAGCTGAATTATCATTCTGGAACAATTCATAGACTGTATATAAAAGACAGACATAGCCACCATGATAACAACCACGGGTCTGTGAAGTCTTACCATGAAGCCTAGAGCTGAATATTCTTCTGGTTGCTTTTTATGTTTTGAAATCAGACTGAGACTAAAAAATTCAAGAGACACAGCACATTTATGTTGTAGCAACTTTGCACGAGGGTCCTTGTGGACGTCCATGTGCATGCCTGTGTTTTTGACCATGTGGACTGATGCACAGAGAATTTACATTGCAATGCACCAACCTAGCCAGCTCCCCAGGCAACAGACTTCAAGCAGATATCAAAGAAGTATAATAACAAATATAGGAGTATATAAGAAGTAAAAATAAGTATGTCTCCATCTGTTCATGTCTGAATCCACAACAGTGAAGCCAAAGGAAACCAAGGAATACAAAATACATTTTTCTTATAGATTCATCTAAATCGAGTTCTTTTTGCAAACAGAAGATTCACCCCCTACTGGCCAACAGACAGAATGCAGGTTTGGTAAAACTGCAGCAAAAAAGTAGAGGAGGAACATGCAGGAAGAATCAGTGGTACTAAACAGGCCAATCACAATAACGTGGGCGTGTCAAGGACACTGATAGTTGCATTTCGAGAGATGTGCGTGCCAGGTTGCATTGTGGGGTTTCGGAGAGGTTTGCGGTTCTGGTGTAGTTGCCACGGTAACAGTGCAAAATGCAAATGTAACAGAAGAAATGCTGGTCACATATGTAAAAGTGTATTTTCAGTTCTTGTACCACAGTCTTAGGGAGCAGAGGGGGTGTTATGCTTTTTACTGCCAGTGGTAAGGAACAGTTTTTTAATCTGTTGGTTCTCCATGCTGCCTTCCTTTGCAGACCTCAACCATGTCCATCTTTTATATACAGTCTATAGAAAAGACCTTTTCCAACAGGATAGTAATGTGTCAGCTTAGACTAAATTACTAAAACAACTTCTATATACTTTTACATATATACTTTTTATATAACTAGACCAAAATCATGTAGTAAAATGCTCCCACAGTATAATAGGATGTCCTCACAGTAGTAGTAAAAGGTTCAGGTTTTTCCTATCTCCGTTCTCAGCTGTTTATTTATGCAGTAGTTTAGTTTGGGATATCAATGTCAAAAGCAAACGTTGCCTTATTAGCTGATAAGCTCAAGACAACTGAACCTCCAACAAATATTACATTTTTAATCAGTTTTTAAATGTTAAGAATAAACAGCAGCAGGAACCCACTGACAGAAACAGTGAGACAAATTTACACTAAAAGAGAAAAACTCCAACCATCCCACAGCTCCTTTTTTTTACGTGAGGGACTTCATCCACAGATATGCTTGAATGGTTTAAAGAGGCTGCTCCAGTTTTGAACTTTAATTAAACTGACAGAATTAGCAATTAAGAGGCCTCAATGGCTGACTCACCAAGGTGCAGCAATTTCAGAACTATCTTCATGGAGCTCTGATAAGATGATGCATCTGGAGATTAAATTTAAGTAAATCCTAAATGTGAGGACACACAGGAAGATCACACAAGAAGTGTTTGTATAAAATCCTACAGCACAGTGAGCGCTGTCAACATGTCCCAGGGTGGTTTATGGAAATGTAACAGGTTTAGACCTGCCTTTAAAGACTCTTACATACAAAGGTACTCCAAAACACAAAGAAACCTTCTCAACTCTCTGTTATGAGAAGTTCTGTTGCATGAACAAATCCGATTTCAGCGATTTTTCAATAACTCTGCAGTGTAAATGCAACATTATTGACCAAAGCTGAGCAGGGAATTATTTCCCAGCACTGCATTTGAGACTATACATCTCTTTGCCTCCGGCAACAGCTTGGTGTTCTGACAAATAGCTTAAATTGGACTGAAAGGGTGGCAGGAGATGGAGAAGCAATCTTAAACACCAGTACATCACCGTCCCATCAATGGTACAGTATATTTGGCTTTATTACTCTGAGCAAATGGCAGTGAAAACAACAAACATGTTGCCATTTATTCATTTCCTCTGCAGCACATTTTGATTGCTACAGAAGAGAATAAATATGGTTAGGGGCTGGGGTTTCCATTTCCTTTTAAATGCTTTATTAAAGAACCAGGCTCCTCTGATATGATCCTTTTTCAATCAACACAACTTTGCTCTTCTCTTTGTCTTTATGACCTGCAGGATCACAGTCCCACTTCTTTCACTAATGATTAATTGTTAACAGAGACACAGAAAGCCAAAAGTTTCCTGCTGATCCATCATCAACTCGCTCACACTACAAATTAAAAAATCACTGCTCCATTTTGTTAGCCTATTTAGCAATGCATGGTTATGAATGTGGAGCTGTTTCTTTGAATCATACAAACTCTGCATTTCTAAAGAGATGATAGAGAAAGTGAAATTTGTGCATCTCTTAATAACAGCTGATTCAATTTCGGGCTTTTTTCACCAGGTGACAGACACTCTTCCTGTCTTTGTTTATCGTCCTGGCAATGTTTGTTTTTATTAATAATTTATAATTTATTTACTACTGTTGAAGAAAGCAGGGTTCACCAACACGTTTTTGCTCTACACACACACACACACACACACACACACACACACACATATATACATATATATACAGAGAAGAATGATTGTTTTCCTGATCTTGTTACTCGCTCCTCAAAAAGGAAGCACTTAAGTTTTTAAATACAGCAGTCAAACCAACAGAGAGTAGGGGTGATATCACACACGGGGGCTCGTTCAGCTGCAATAAAAGTTAATCAGTTTCTAGTCTATTTTTCCATCAGCAAACTCACCTGGGTTTTTCCAATATCAATACGCATTTTTAGTGAAAAAAATCCATTTAGTAAAAAGAATTACACACAGGGTTACCGAAGGACCTCCAACACACAGTTCTCCAAACTAGTTTATTGTTATCAAGCTTTAATCTGATTCGGATGCTCATTTTTCTGACTTTAATGGGGATCTCCTTTAGGGGGATGCTGACTAAATCATCCTGTGTATTCACAGACTGATTTGTATGTGAGGCTTATAGATAGCTTTCCTTTTTGTGTTCATTCTGGAGGGATCGTAGCAAAAATCGAGCACATAAAAGTCCTTTTTACTGGTTGTAAGAGCATTTTTTCCCTACATGGAGAGCTGACCATTTTCTCCAGCCAGCCTTTTCTATAATTCTGTGGCGGTGAAACACCAGCTCTACCTCTCTGTAGGGAATGTTTCCCTCCTCACCTTCAGTTTGTCTCCTGAACTCCTGTTGTCTTTCTGCCTCTGCCAACTCCTCTCTGTCATTTCATTTAGCTCCTCGTCCGTGATTCAAGTAAATGAATAAGTTAAATTCTAACTTTCACGTTTCCAGAAAGCTTGCACCATACAATGAACATTCCAGACTGGATATTTGTGTTTTCTTCATCCAGACTTAAACAATTGAAACGATATAATTTATGAACAATGGAGGAAATGTGTTGGGATTTTTTGCCCTGACAGTTTTGTGCACCTCACAGTCTTAGTCTGACCCATAAAGCCACGTTTATAGTTAATACGTCAGCTTGAAAAAAACCGTATTTCCATTGTGTATTACATTATGAACAAAGAAGAGGTAGGCTGGAAGTGACATACAGGATATTTTGATATGAGATTTACTGGATCAGACTCGTGAAAGCACAGACAGACAGCTCTCACCTGGATAGCACACACATCTACTCGCATTTAGCTGGTGACTGCGAGCTCAGCTGTCGTTTCAGGCTCATAGCTCAAACCTGAGGCCTCCAGTTATAATTACTGATAAGAGGGGAACAAAGAAATTACTAGATACTAAAAAGTTTGGGAAGTACAAGATAAGTATGGCAGTGACCTATGTACGTCATTAAAGACGCATTTTGTGAAGACTGAGAAAGGCAATGAAAGAAAATAATTCTGCTTTTCCCCTTTCATTTATGGCTAATATAAAAAGGAGTGAGAGACTATTTAAATGAATCTAAATGCCTCCTCCCCTTATTAAACACCGCTCATAAATTCAAACTACTATTTCGAAAGTCAAGTCACTGTTTTACGACAAGAAACGCACAGACTGACAATGAGTAAAGTCACATCACTCTGTATAGTGTGAATACTTAAAGCTCTCTTATTATCAGTGTATATAGCGGTTTCATATGTATATATCAAATGTCATATATGCTTTGCAATTGCTACTTTTAAAGCTTTAACATTTTCTATTGTAGTGTTTCATCCACTTTATTCCTCTCCCCAGGACACATGTATCTGCTCTTTAACAGCTGCTACCACTGATTGTACAACATACTGAGCTTTCTAGAAAAAAATTATATTTATTTTAAAAATATGCATCAGAAAAAAATCAGTTCATAACTACTAGATATATGTCCTTAAGAAAAACTGACGCTTGATTGCAAAACAAAACTCTGGAAGGTGTCATGAGCAGCTTGTTTTATGATAAAACAATAAATTAATTTGATTAAATGACCAAGTTCATTAATCAGCATTTTTTAAAATGTGCTTGGGGTGTCTTATAAGCCACATGACATCGAGTGGTGGTGAGAACAGCTCTCTTCATTAGACTTTTGTTCTGTATAAGCAGGGCGTTACTGCTGAGCTGTCAGTCACCTTCACATTAAATGAACTTACAGCCAAATACATAATCGCTATAAATGATAGAGGAAAATTGACTTGGAGCGTAACAATTTTAAAGCCATAAAGTTCACGTGTAATTCAAGCTGTTACACCTGCTATGTTTGCAGCTAGATTGTTAATTGTAACTGCATCTTTCCCTCATTTTCTCACTTTGATGCACGTTTCAGACTAAATTGCCGTTTTCTCTCCAGAAAACTGTGCTTTTGGGCCTCACTTTGATCTTGTCACACTTCCTTGGTGGGGACTGTTGACTTTGAAAGCATTGTGTACACAAGGGCCTTAAACCACAATCTCCTGCTTGGCAGTCTTGTGTTTAATATCTGTTTGGAAACAGGCAAAAAATAAAAAATGCTGAAATGCTTTTTGTGTATACAGTAAATCCAACCACCATGCTTTAATTTTTCAGATGGGCCCATAAACGAAGCGCTGAATGACTTCAACTTCCTATAATCTACTCATGTAAAACACACTCTGTGTTATTTGAAATAACTAGTCTAACAATATGTTGAAATCCTGTCACGTGCTGGATTTTGCCAGTAAAAAAAATAACACAAGCTTTATATGTGCATTTATTGTTGTGTATGTACACGGTGATTGTTTTCTGTGTTTAAGGTTGTAAGTGTGTGTCTGTGTGTGTGAGAGGAAAGTGTGGTATAAATCAGCTGTTAAATGAGTGATTTATCAACACAACATGATGTATATTTCATTGTTACTGATTAAACTGCTCTTCTTTGACACTTTCCAAACAAGATGGCATCCCCTAACCACGTTTGTTTGTTGAATTAGCATGCAGAGCTTTTTGCCTTTTTGGATGCAAATAGCAGAGGACTAGAACCACATGTATGTACGTGCATTATCATATGAAATATTCATTACATTCCTATGTGAAGATTAAGCTCAAAGATTAATCTCCAAAATGGTTTTCAAGAAGCTGTTACTGTTCGGGAGGTCTGAATGTCATCACATCATGGATGAAGGAACTACTCCAAAGATGAACGCGGGAATCTTCACGACAGCAGCTCTGTGCACATACTGATCACATAAGTGTATTTTATTGTGGACAATGACAATGAATGCTCAGTATTTACATCAATAAATACAGCCATAAGTCTTTTGAAATGATGGAAACGCAGCATTTTCTGCTTTTAAAAAAGAACTTTGTGAAATATTTCTGTATTTGTCCTTGGCTGTCTTTGATTATGTCGGCTTTCTCTCCTTTTTTCTTACACCTTTATATCATATCACTCTGCTTATCTTACTTTCTTTTCCTGCCCTAGCAGAAAATCCATCTACATGTCGTAGGTTTTGCTACCTTTATAGAAAAATCATTAAACTGGTGCTGATCTGACAATCTGCTTGTCCTCATATTACTAAACAAATGCTTCTTGGTATGAAAACTACAACATCTTATTTTATCAGCATCATTTACGATCTTAGGAAAGGTTAGAGAATAAAGTTGTCAAACCAGGAAAGGGTGCATGCTAACTGAAGCTGCTGGAGGGCTTTGAGGCCGAGTCCTATGAACTGAGTACATCACTGAGTCCTTGCATCAGACTTCCATCCCTCTAATTTCTGTAGTTTATCTGGGTTTGGGTCTCGAGATCAAAAATTTAAGTTGAGATGCCCAGACCTTCCTCTCTCTGGCCATCTCATCTAATTCCTTGGGAGGAGACACTGAGGCATTCCCAGCCAGCCAAGAGATGCTACTCTCCAGGGTGTCCTGGGTCTGATTGGGTTCTACTCGTGGCAGGACATCCCCTAAACACCTCACCACCACCTACTAGGCCAAACATGGAAGCTCATCAACTAAAAAAGTAAGTTCATACCAGACATAAATTGCAAAAGCTAGAACATCTAACTCTTCTATACCTGTTGCTTCATCGCTCACCTTTTTTTTCACTTTCGATGTGTTTACACCAATGAATTAATCATTAGTTATTATTATTAATCACTGCTTCTCTTCCTCCCTCACCCTTAACCAGTCTCCTGGCTGATTGGCCGCCCCTCCCTCAGCCTGGTTCTGCTGGTTCATCCTGTTAAAAAGAACATTTTCCTTTCCCCTGTTGCCAAAGCACTTGCTCATAGGGGGACATCCGACTGTTGGGGTTTTCTTTGTCTTCTCAACTTCTTAACAATATAAAGTGCCTAGCGGGAACTGTTGTGATTATCTATATGAATAAAACTGGCATTAATTGAAAACTGAAAAATTGTGGCACAACAATCAGTCAAGGCCTCAAATCTAGCTCAATGTTTTGTCTGGAGATGAATGAGGACATGCACTTTGTACTTTGGTACAAAGGAGGAGTTTCATTTCATTACTGCAAGTAACATTTGCAGATGACAGTGCCTGGAATGTTGGAGGTATGCACTGGGGAAAAGAGCAAAGAAAGTTAGCAGAGGCAAGACAGAATAGATGTGTGTGAGGACGAGGGAGATGAGTATAACAGAGAAGCTGTAAGGAGAAGAGATACTGAAGGTAGATTAGTTTAAATACCTGGAAGAAGAGAGTGCAGGCTGAGAGGAGTAGATGGAGATGAATGTCAGCTGTGATTTGTGACAGAAGAGTAGCAGCAAGAGTGAAAGGTGGCAGAGTTAAAGATTTTAAGATTTTCACTGGGAGTGACCATGAGGGACATGATTAAATGAGAGGGACAGCTCAGGTTGAGCTATTTAGAGACAAGGTTAAAGAGGCAAGCCTGAGAAGGTTTTCACATGTGCAGAGGAGGAACAGTGAATATGTTGGACAAAAGATGTTGAAGATGGAGCCGCCAGGCAGGAGGAAACGAGGAAGACCTCGGAGAAGAATAATCGATGTAGTGAAGGAGAATGGGCAGAGGGTTGGTGTGACAGAAATGGATGCCTGGGACACGGGGAGATGGCAACAGATGTAGAAGAAGTGACTGTGCCTGAATAAGGTGTCGATATATTTCAAAAGACAATGCTATTAAAATCCCTTCTTAAAAAAATTATGCTCCTTTGCCATCATCATTTTTTTATGCTGTGAATAAATTAGGACAACAATATGACAACATGAAAGAGAAACATTCTGATTAATTGCACTGAATCTGCTTTGTGCTTTGTGTAATAAACAACCTCACACACATTATGTTAAAGTTTAAAAAAACCTACATAAAATAAATACTTTGACATTTTGGGACATATCTTTATTTTCTTGGAGACAGCTAAAAAAAAGACAATCAAAATAATCCATTTGTTGAGGAATACTAAGGTGTGATGATTGTGGAACTATTGCAATGCAAATAATAACGCGGATCACACACAGGTTTTTAGCTGACTTGATTATACAACATGCCTTTGACAATATCATTTTTTTTTTTTTTTTGCTTTTCTCTGACATTTTGTAACCCTAGATCAAAGCACTGCCAGGATACTCAGCAAGTTTGCCGCTCCAAATGGCTGCAAGTGATAAGAGTATGAACATTTTGAACTTCGATACCCAGAAGTCCTTTAAGGTGACATCAATAAGAAGCACAACGCCATCCCATGATGCAATGCAAAGTAATGAAGTTGAAAAAGCTGTCACATTGCTGAGGGCAGCTTTTTCTGGACAAAGTGCTGCTCTCTGCTGTATGACAGTCAGACTGAAGTTCACTTTTAAATGTTGATGCTTCATTTCCTGTCACCAGAGTAGCCAGCGCATTCAACAGCAGAGTTTTATTTGGGGTGGCTCTGCTGCAGTTGGCGGGGATTTGATACACATTTTGGTTACAGCCACAATTCATCATTTATTCTCCTAAACAAGGTCACTTATGTGATGTCAGCCACTTCTGGCTGAATGTGTTTAAAGTAAGGTAGAACAAGCCAATTCAAATCTTGTGCTTGACAAGAATTAGAATAGCTGCAGTTGAGAAAGAATGTGCTCCGATACTTTTTGTGACAGCAGAGCACCGAAGCTCAAATATGGTGTTCCATTTTCTTGAAAATAACTTCTAGGCTCGCTGGATTCTAGGAAGTCTATTTTTGCAAACGCTGGCCATTATGTGAAATATGATTCAGGACATTTGCACGCTGACTCCAGTCCACAAGTTCATGTAAAACCACCACATGGACAGTTTTATCCTCTGGGCCTCCTAAAATATCTGCGAATGTAGTGAGAAATGAACGTTGTCCTGCACTTGGCAAGTTGCCTTCTGACCTCATGTTAGGGTTTACATAAAATGAGCCAAAGATCAACATCATGATGAACTGTGTGTGTACCACAGATATTTGATTTTATAAAAAGTGTTGTTTGAATAGGCCTTTTTGTTCCATATATTAACTGAACTTTGATTATTCCTGCCTGCTTGTCAATTAAAACAAGGAAAGACAAATGTTTCACATTGTGCAGCAGCGAAATTCATGCTCTGTGCACGATATCAAACAATAGTACAATAAGTGCCAGGTACAATATACATGAATGTATCTCTTAGGGCTAATTATTGGACCTCCGTGCAACTCTGCAGACCTTTTCAAGAGCCAAAAAGCAGGAAAAAGTACATTTTTGCACAGTTTCTCCTTGAATTTAAGATGCTGTATCAGGAGATTGATATTGCACTTTGGACATTAAAGCTTCCTGAAATCTTCATTTTATCTTTTTCTGATAACCTGTACCTGATCACTGGTTAACCTAGCATCTAGAGACAGGTGCTAGGTTCACCAGTGATTCTAAGTTGGCTGCACAGTCAGATGTGCTACAGATAAAGGGCTGAGGAAGATACAAAAGAACAAGGTAAATGTCAAGTGTATACATTTTTTAATTTTTGCATCAGTGTTGTACAACAGCAGTATGTTATAAGCAAAGGTTAAAGTGGGCACCTGCCCTTAATGACTTAGTAAATCTGGTAGGCAGTTTAATACAAAATACTGTCCATCAAGTTCATTGTTTCATGTCCTACAGCCTGACACTCCAGCCAGCTGATGACACTGAGATGGTTAAGCCTGCACACACCCTTTTTGTCTGTCTTATCCTTGTCATGTGTTCTTGCAGATGGCATGTAACTACCTCTACATAAGAGGAACACGCATAAACTCCTTTTCTTGTGGTGTGTGTGTGTATGTGTGTTAGTGTAACAGAGTGAGAGTGTTGAGTGTGTGTTTCTTTGTCACAAGTTTTACTTGAAAATGAGAGTGGGAAGCAGCAACAAGATCCCCCAGGAGCCACAGGCAGCCAGAGATGGATACAGGAAGACTGGGCCATCTGCAGCCCCCAAGAGTACTGGAGACCTAAGGCCACACATCTCAGCGATATCTGTGCACCTATTCGAGCAGGAGAAGGAGAGAGGCCCTAGATGGGGTGCCCACAGCTAATGGGTGGGAGTCCCAGAGGACTAGGAACCCTGCTAGAGGATGACCACCCTGATGCTCGCCAAGATCCGGATCCCAGGGCTCCAGGCGCCCAAGAACAGCCCAGTACCCGGCAGTAGGGAGGGTGAACTCCTCCCTTCATGACCATGTCCCACAGGAGCCAAAGCCAGAGACCCAGCCACAGCCTTGCACGCACACACAAACCCACCTATTCACCCAGCCACTAATGACACACAGACACATAAAGACACACATCCACACGAACTGGGATGCAGCCAGAATGCCCCACAAACCACACGCAGACCTCTGTGTGAGTGTAAAAAAGTGTTTATGATAAGTTAAATGATAATTTAATGTTATTTAAAGATTTTGCAGGAGATTAAGTGCAGGTCAATGTGGGTTGTTAGTAGTATCATTGTTCAGATTAAAGTAGTGTATTGTCATGGTCTGGTGCAGGGCAGACTGCGGTAAGCTTAGGTTCAGAAACAGAGGGGAAGACGACACTGAAAGAATTCTCAAGTAAAATTTATGAGAAAACTTTGAAACAAGAAAGATGGGAATAGAAGTGTAACTTTCAAGAGAAAAAAAATGTTTAAAACTTCATTTTTGGGCAAAGTCTGCAAACTTTGAAGTGATTTTTATCAGATTTGACTGAATTTTCTGTACAAGCAGTTTTTATTTCCTATTGACCATTGAAATCCAGATTAATATGGACAGGACTTGTTTCTAAAAGGATTCCGGTAGCAGTCATCAATCTTCAGCAACACTTTTCAGATTCTACCTTTATGCTGGCTTTTTACTGTCAAGGGGTTGGAAAACAGCCATGCTACATGCGCTTATATATTGTAGCTGGCTGAATTCACAAAGAGCAGAAAACCACAGAGCCAGCAGCGGCGCAGGTCAGCTGATCGCAGCCTGCACAGAAAGAAAACAAATCTATTGGAGCTCACAAAACAAATTATTTGACCTTTTTCTAAGTGAGTCATTTCCTTCTGCTGCACCACTACATGGAGACTTTTTGTTCCACCACCTACCAAATCCCACTTTAACCCCTGGTTAGAAAAGTTAAAGATTTCATTCTGACAGCGTGGGAAAGTTCAAGTGACACGTAGAACAGACAGCCACACCAAATACCCAGGAATACAGGCAGGCGAGAGAGGAGCCCTCCCTAGGCCCTGTGGTTTCTTATTTTGATTGATTGAAGTCAGCTGTGTTCGACAGTGATAGACAGGTGTATTATTATCTCATTACTTGCCAAGTAGTTTTTCAAAATAGTTTTCCCAGCTAGTTACTATCAGTCCTAATAATAGATATTTCTTATATATATTTATTAAATAAAGTGATGTACAATTTTTGTACCAAGTTCTCACCTTGATGAATATTATGATAATTACCAGTCACATTAGTGTTGCTTAAACTGTTTGTACCTTGTTCACCTTTCCTTGTTTAAATATTTCTATTCATTTTGGTTTAATATAACATAGGTGGTTTTTGTTAGGAGGAAATTACTCGACTCACCGTCTTGTAGACTTCGTATTCTCAGAAAACACAAGCAACTGCCTCCTCGAGCCAAACTGACAAAGAATGAAGCTAAAAAAAACATTTCAGTTTTTCAGTTTTTAGTCTTGTGCACAAGTGCCTCAAACCAGCATCCTTTCTAATATCCCCCAGGGGATGACTCAGTATGTAGCTGTTGAGTTTATGTCTCAATCACTAGTTTAATTTATAAATTACAGACCACATTAGGGTAAAAAAAAATAATGCTAAAGCATGGTATAGTCTATAATGGCCTTGCCTAGTGGTTGACAAGTCACATATAGTATAGTATTGTTTGTTCAGTCGAGTCTAGCATCACCCTTTATGTCCAGCTTCAAAACACCAAGATGGCAACAGTAAAAAAGCTCAGCTCGGTCGTCACGGTGACTACATCCATCTTTAGCATGCAGTTCATGGGTGTGATCCTATTCCAGCAGGGTCTCAGAGCTACTTCATATCAGAAGCATTATAACCAAGAGACCTGGCTCTGTGAGAGAATCAGTAAAGGCAAAGAAAGTGAAAGAAGTATAACTTACAGGTGAAACATAAAAGCTTTTCAGCTCGAGGAAACTTTTTCGTGTTTTTGGTATGCAGGTTTTATGTCCCAGCACCCTCTGAAATTAAATGTAATTAAGAGAAGTCTTTAAAATAACTGCCTACATAACTGCCCAGGAGTGTTACCAGGAGGGTTCTTCTGTCTTGTCTTTCCTCTCACAGCCGCCCCCTCTGTTTGCCCAGCCCTGCCAGAGCTGACATGGTCCTGTTAAAAACTGAATTTTTTCCTTCCCACAGTTGCCAAATGCTTTTTCACAGGGCATCGTCAGGTCATTAGAATTCTCCTTCAAATATTGTAGAGTGTATAGCATGAAGTGCCTTCAGATAACTTTTTTATTAATAAGAGTGAATTAAATTGAATAACATACATAGGTCATTAATTAACACACATGCGATTATAAGTCACATTTTCAGATATAGAATTTTGAATACAAAGATTTTTTTATTCCTCATTTGATTACCCTTAAAGACTTAATTAATTCACTACAAAGGGACTGGGGGTTAAGGACAAGTTGGTGAACTGAAAATATGGGAAAAGAGTGGGGCCTTTATTTTTAAGCTGATAAAGTCAGTGTGTGAGGGAGAGTGTGTTTTCCTGTTGGATTCAGTTGACTGAACACTTAAAAGAAAACTTGCAATGTGTAATATGAAAGACGCTTTGGCAAAAACAAGACTAGAGGTCCTATTTTTCTGAAATAGGGTGAAGGCTCAGATCAAAGTCTAAGCTGGTACCGCATGGGTGTAATGTGGGCGTTTTGTAATCATCAGCATTGGCATAAACCTGGTGAACCTCTCCTCCCATTTAAATGCAGCAGTAGTTGGGAGGAAAGAAAGAAAGAAAATGAGGTGAGATAAAAGTGTTCAAATACAGAGTTGGACAGAAAATGTAGAAACCTGAGAGGAACACAAGTCAAGACATTTTATTATTTTCAAGATATGTTCTTTAAAAGATCTGCTTTTGCATAAAAACAGGCACCAAAGTTGCACCAATGCATATAAACAGCTGCAGCTACACCTCTGCACACACGATGCTTGATCTAGAAATCAGCAAAAAGATACAGGCACATTATATGTCTGTTTTATTGTACATAGTTTAAAGAAATGTACTTAAAATACAGCAGGAACACCAGGATTTTAGTCTCATGTTGTTTCTCAGCACTAAACTCGCTGAGGTAATGTGAGAAAATGAAAGAAAATGATTGTTTTTACCTTTTTCAGGAAGTCGGTGATTATGTTTGAGTTCAGACCAGTATCTTCCCTCTCCAGCCTTTTCCCAAACACTCATTGTAATTCTTCCTCTCAGTGCAGCGAAGGATTTTTTGGAAGGAGATGCATCTTTGAAGCACTGCGTTTTGTAGTCGTGAGTTTGAAGTTGGTAAAATAACTACTCACTGCTTAATCAAAGCGCTGAAGTAAAGAATAGACTTTTCTGTAATGCTCAGGTGTTCTGTGCTCACTGTGCTGCCAGATGACTAAATGACACTTTAACCTAGATTGAACTGTGAATGGTGTCTTTGATGCCTCAATACCATATTTCTTTCCTATGCAAGTAAGCAGAAGTCACACGTAATTCATTGCTTTATTGCAGCTATATTAGATTTAATTAATCAATAAATATTATTTAATATAAAATTAATATCTTTGCATATGTTAATTTGAGTAATATATGCAAGGATGCATCCACTAACCAACTAAACAAAGTCATTTTAGAGCTGAACAGTTTCAAAAGACCAAAGCAGAAACTCCCAAAACACAGAGCAGACACGCACTGATTACAATTTCATTCTCTGGATACCAACAGTTTTTCTATATTAGTGTTCAGCATATATATATATATATATATATATATATATATATATATATATATATATATATACATACGGTGGGCCATTTATATGGATACACCGTAATAAAATGGGAATGGTTGGTGATATTAAAGTCCTGTTTGTGGCACATTAGTATATGTGAGGGGGCAAACTCCTCAAGATGGGTGGTGACCATGGTGGCCATTTAGAAGTCGGCCATCTTGGATACAACTTTTGTTTTTTCAATAGGAAGAGGGCCATGTGACACATCAACCTTATTGGTAATGTCACAAGAGAAACAATGGTGTGCTTGGTTTCAACGTAACTTTATTCTTTCATGAGTTATTTACAAGTTTCTGACCACTTATAAGATGTGTTCAATGTGTTGCCCATTGTGTTGGATTTTCAATGCAACCCTCTTCTCCCACTCTTCACACACTGATAGCAACACCGCAGGAGAAATGCCAGCACAGGCATCCAGTATCCGTAGTTTCAGGTGCTGCACATCTCACATCTTCACACCATAGACAATTGCCTTCAGATGACCTCAAAGATAAAAGTCTAAGGGGGTCAGATCCGGAGACCTTGGGGGCCATTCAACTGGCCCACGACGACCAATCCACTTTCCAGGAAACTGTTCATCTAGGAATGCTCGGACCTGGCACCCATAATGTGGTGGTGCACCATCTTGCTGGAAAAACTCAGGGAACGTGCCAGCTTCAGTGCATAAAGAGGGAAACACAGCATCATGTAGCAATTTCAAATATCCAGTGGCCTTGAGGTTTCCATTGATGAAGAATGGACCCACTATCGTTGTACCCCATATACCACACCAAACCATCACTTTTGTTGTTCCAACAGTCTTGGAGGGATCCATCCAATGTGGGTTAGTGTCAGACCAATAGTGGTGGTTTTGTTTGTTAACTTTAAAAGTAGAATGGGAGGGAGAGCCTTCAGTTTTCAGGCCCCTCTTCTGTGGAACCAGCTTCCAGTTTGGATTCGGGAGACAGACACTATCTCTACTTTCAAGATTAGGCTTAAAACTTTCCTTTTTGCTAAAGCATATAGTTAGGGCTGGACCAGGTGACCCTGAATCCTCCCTTAGTTATGCTGCAGTGGGTGTAGGCTGCCGGGGATTCCCATGATGCATTGAGTTTTTCCTTTCCAGTCACCTTTCTCACTCACTATGTGTTAATAGACCTCTCAGCATCAAATCATATCTGTTATTAATCTCTCCCTCTCTTCCACAGCATGTCTTTATCCTGTTTTCCTTCTCTCACCCCAACCGGTCACAGCAGATGGCCCCGCCCCTCCCTGAGCCTGGTTCTGCCGGAGGTTTCTTCCTGTTAAAAGGGAGTTTTTCCTTCCCACTGTCGCCAAAGTGCTTGCTCATAGGGGGTCATATGATTGTTGGGTTTTTCTCTGTATGTATTATTGTGCTATCTACTGTACAATATAAAGCGCCTTGAGGCGACTTCTGTTGTGATTTGGCGCTATATAAATAAAATTGAATTGAATTGAATTGAATTGAATTGAACTGAATTGAATTGAATTGAATTGAATTGAATTGAATTGAATTGAATTGAATTGAATTGAACTTCACCATTCACATAAAAGTTTGCCTCATCACTGAACAAAATCTTCTGCGTGAACTGAGGATCCTGTTCCAATTTTTGTTTTGCCCATTCTGCAAATTCTGTGCGCCGATCTGGGTCATCCTTGTTGAGATGCTGCAGTAGCTGGAGTTTGTAAGGGTGCCATTTGTGAGTAGCTAATATCCGCCGAAGGG